>NW_011929463.1:0-19714 GCF_000182925.2 Neurospora crassa OR74A
TAGGAATCTTATTAATTTATTTATACGTATTACTAATTAAATAATAAAGTATTTAACTATTTTAAGAGAATTATAGTTACTCCCACTATTTACCTACACTTAATTAAATTTCTTTACTTTAATATTCAAAGTATTAAATAGAAATTATATTGCGTTAATACTATTTTCTAACTATTATAATACTATATTTTAATTAAATAATTAAATTCCCCCTATTTATATTAATTCTAAGTTAATTGTTAAATATATACCGGACGACCGAAGTTTATTAAAGGCTTCTATACCCGGATATTGAAAGCCGCTAGCCGGTTACTCGGCTAATAGCGATCTACTCCTAGGGCGTTTGCCTAAAGCCCAATATACTTAACCCTTAAAATTAATCCTTTTCCCGAAATTACGGATTTATTTTACCAACTTCCTTTATTTATATTATTCTATTAATTAAAAGCTATTCACTTTAGAGATTTATTACAATTATAAGTATAACCTAGTATAAGAATTATTCCCTTTTACGGATTTTTAAGGGATATTGAAAATGTACCGGACCCGATAGAAGTATTAGGCTTTTTTAACTATTAAACCTTATTTCTAAATAAATTATTTTTAGGGTAATAGATTATTAAAAAGAAAAAAGAATTTTACCCGGGGCCTCCGCCGTTGTCTCTACATTTAATTGTATTACTACATAAAACCTATATTTAAATACCAGAATATTAACCAGTTTCCCTTTCGCTATACGGGGTATAAATACCCTTTTAAAATAGAATTTTCCTATAATTTAGAATCGATTAATTTATATCTAACTACTATTTATATAGAACTTTTTTCTATTTCGGTCTTTTAAGTTCTTATTAAAGTATTTACTACTACTACTAAAATCTATACTAGAAGCCGTTCAACCCAGGCTCACGCCCTAAGCTTCGTTACTAACTTCTACAACCGCCTACTCTTTAAGGTATTATTTCTACTTTAAAGGCGGAATATAGGTAGGACGCTTAAATACTATCTATTTTTAGGGTTAATATATTCGGTAAGTAAATTATTATATAATCCTTAACAAATTTTAACTTCTATAGCTACCGTCTTATTATTAAAATATATTAATACTTTTTATAATATTTAATAAACATTTACTCCAGTACTTTAACCCTACGTTCGGTTTATTCTATATCGCTAATTCTACTTATTAAAAATAATTTATTAATATTAGTATATTTAAATACCTACATTCAATTAAATAATAAGGGCTTCTTATATATTTAAAATTTAAAAATAAATGAAGGCTAAAAAGCGCCCCCGAGTCCCTAATTATTTGCTTTACTTTATAAAATTGAAGAATAATATTACTATCCTAAGGGAAACTTCGGTAGTAACTAGCTATTAGATAGTTCAATTAGTCTTTCGCCTCTATATTTAAATTTAATAATCGATTTGTATATTAGAACCGTTACGAGCTTCTACTAGAATTTCCTCTAGCTTTACCCTATCTAAATATAGTTTATTATTTTTTAAGTCTAAAATTTAACGCTTTTATTTAAATTTATCTAAATATATTAGAATCGGTCGATAATACACCAAAGCTTTTACTTATATTTATTTTTATTATACATATAGGTTTTATATTTAAATATTTGTATAAAACCTTAATTCTTTAATCTATATTTTAAGACGGGTTATTAATAATTATTATACTAATATCCTTATAGATATACGAACTTCGGTCCCGGCGAGGGTATTACGCTTGGAGCTATAATATTCCCGGAGGAGTTACGTTCCCTAGACCTTTATCCCTCTACTAAAATTAATGTTAGTTTAAATTGTCCCGAATATACTAGTGAAAATACTAAATAATTGGAATAGTATAAGTTTAGTTATAAACGCTTCCTTTTTAATAATTTTATATATTATTTAACCTTCTTTTTAAAGTATTTTTTATCTTTCAATTACTCTACTTATACATTATTAGTTTCTAGCCGGTATTTAGCTTTAGAAGAAATTTACCTCCTATTTTAAGTAGTATTTCTAAATTATTCAATTCGTCGAAAGAGCTTTATATTAGATCGGTATCCGACTATATAGGGCTTTTACCCTCTATAGTGCTCCGTTTTAGGGGATTTAGAAGGTGCCTTACTAAAAGCTTCCTTTACAAATTATAATTCAGGCCGAAGTTAAATTTTAAATTTAAATTATTACTACTTTATTCGCTATTATTAGGGCAATCCTTATTAATTTCTTTTCCTCCGCTTATTAATATATTTAAGTTTAGTGGGTATTCCTATTTAATCCGAAGTTAACCTTAAAAATAGAGGGTTTTATAGTAAGAACCTACTGTACGATTATAGCGATATAGAATTACTATATTCGGTGTAACTAGTAAGCCCGCTATTAATTTTGAAGGACCGCGGATAGCCGCGGATCTTTAATATAAATAGAATTTAATAGTTAAAATAATATTCAAATAAGTATATTCGCTAGAATATTAATAAGCGTAATATACGTTTAAAAATTCGATAATTTATTAAATTTTATAATTTATATTATTTATTATATTTCGTTATATTCTTTATTAATATTAGAATTAAGAAATCCGTTATTAAAAATTTTAATTTATTTAAAAGTTTATTTAAAGAGATATAAAATATTAAGAGTTTAATTTCGGCACTCCGGCGGGTAGCTTCCTACGAGCGGGAAATTCAAGGATCCAGGAGGGCCTAAAGGCTTTTTTAGACTACTAACGTTAAAGCAATTATATAGGTAAGATTTGCGATAGTTTGTAGGAGTTTTGTAATTTTGTAATAATCTTTCTGCTAATTTATTAATAGAGATTTTATTACGACTTTTATTTCCTTTAAATAATTAAATTTAAATAGTTTTCCAACCTTAGGTAGTCGTTACCGACCTCCCTAGGCCAATCCGGAAATTTTACTAAATTATTTAATTAATAGTAGTAATAGGCAATATATATAAAAGGTAGGAATATAATTAATATAAATTAATAATTTATACTTATTAAGAATTCCTTATTAAAAAGTAATAATTGTAATACTCTATCCCTAGTACAATATAGTTTAATAAAATTACCTAGACCTTCCGGCTAAGGGAATACTCATTAATTGTATTAGTATAGCGCATATATAGTCTAGAATATTTAAAGGTATTATAGACCTATTATTACCTTAAATTTCTATTAATTTAAACTAATAATCCCTCTAAGAAGCTAGTATACTATTAAAACAATACGGGCTATTTAGTAGGTTAAAGTCTTATTTGTTATTGTAATTAAGTAAATAAATTATTTTATTAATTAAAAACGGCTATATACTATTACCTACGAAATTAAGAAAGAGTTTTCAATTTATTAATCCTTATTATATTTAGATTTAATAAATTTCCTTATATTAAATTAAATTAAACTGTAGGCTTTACCCCTAATAGTACTCTTCCGTTAATTTCTTTAAATTTCAGCCTTGCGACTATATTCCCTTAGGAGCCTAAATATTTTAATTTATCGTAAAGTGCTGAACGGGTCAAAAAATAATACCGTCCGATCTTTAATTAATATAGTTTATAATTAAAACTACAATAATATTTAATTATCTTCAATCCTTTAACTTTCGTTCTTAATTAATAAAAATATCCTTAGTAAATATTTTTATAGTAATTAGTCTTTAATAAATCTAAGAATTTTACTTCTAATAATTAAATATTAATACCCCTGACTATCCCTATTAATTATTATAGCGGTTTTAGAAACTAATAAAATAGAATTATACATCCTATTTTATTATTCTATATTAATATATTCGAGTATAGGCCTTCTTTGAGTAATTTGATTTATTTATAGTAAAAGTCCTAATTCCCTAATATATTTAGTGAAGGGTATATAGTTCTCTAGGAAAAAAGGCCCGACTTAGTTAATATATATAGTAAGGCGGATTAACGGGCCGAGCTCAAAGTTCAACTACGAATTTTTTAACCTTAATAATTTTAATATACGTTATTGGAATTGGAATTACCGCGGTTATTAGCACTAAATTTACCCTCCAATTATTCTTCGTTAAGGGATTTAAATTGTATTTATTTTAATTATAAGACCTAAAAAAGCCTTATATTAATATTTATTATTACTACCTCCCTATATTGGGATTAGGTAATTTACGTACTTACTACCTTCCTTAAATATAATAGCTATTTCTTAGGCTCCTTCTCCGGAGTTGAACCCTAACCCTCTATTACCTATTATTACTATAGTTAGCTAAGATCCAACTATTAAAAATTAATAGGGTAGAAATTTGAATAAACTATCGCTAGTATAAAGTTATACGATTCGAAAAGTTATTATAAATTACTAATTAGCCCCGAAGGGTATTAATTTTTAATTTAATAAATATACCCCTTCCGAAGTTAGGGTTTTTAATATATATTAACTCTAGAATTACTACGGTTATTTATATAGTAAGGTACTATTAAATAAACTATAATTAATTTAATGAACTATTTGTAGTTTTACAATTTAATTATTTAAATTTAAATATATATAGTTTAATTTTTGAAATAAATATATAATTATTAATAGAATTAATTAAATAACTATTATATATTTAGAAAGGCTAATTATTTATAAACGAACGAAAGAGTTTATAAAATTACAAAGGTAGGCGGTCTAAAGTTTGTATAGTAAGGTTGAACTTACTTCGAAATATATATTTATTTTTTCCTCCTAAATTCCCTAGAGTATAATCGGTAAAAAGATAAGAGAATATAGAACGCTTCTTATATACTACTTATACGCCCTAAGAGGAGGTTTAATATAGAAGGTTCTACCTAAAAGCTTCCTTAATTAATTAATACCCCCAGCGGTTTATAAATAAATTTAGCTAATAGCTAATTATTTATAAAACTTACCCTTCGGCGTTTATAGGGTATTCCCTAACGCTTATAAAATTTTTTTAAATATTGCCCGATAGAAGTAGAGCCTTTATTAAAATAGTATTAAAGTAATTTACATTATTAATATTAACTCCCTAATAAACTATAGGGAGCTATATAATAATAATACTCTATAAATTAAAATTTAGTTTCCTTTATAAATTACTACGGGAAGGTATTTAAATTATAAGCTAGAGTAGCCCTTCTATAGAAGGCTTTTAAATAGAATAGGCCTTATACATCCTTACTTATATTTATAAAAAGGAGTTAGAGGTAGGGATAACCGAATAATTTTACTACTCGCTCTTTCCTATTATTTTCCGCTACTCTTTCTTATATACCCTCCGACCTCGAGTTTAGGGATAGTACAGCCCGACGGTTTAAACCGCGATTTTTTAATTCCCGCGAAATTCCCTAGTATAGGAAATTTTAAAAATCAATTTACAATTATTTAACTACCTAATTAAGTTATACCTTTTTAAAAATTTTATTTTAAATTTATAAAAACTATACCTTCCTTATTAAATTGGTTATACTTTCTTTATTTACCTAATTATTCCTACTTACTTTATATTTAGTAAGTACTATCCGCCTACTACTTTTTTCTTTTTAATTTTAATTTTACCTTTTTTATATAAGCCCGTTGTACCTATTTTATAATTCTTACTTACTTTATACTTAATAAGCACTACCTATTTACAATTTTCCTTTTTAAAATTTCGGTTTTTAAAGGTTAATTGCGCCTTCCTTACTTACCCGGTTGTTCTTACCTACCTTATATTCAATAAGTACCACCCTTCATTACTTTTCTTTCTTCTATTTTTTTAACCTTAACCGCGCTTTTTTTATATAAAGTAGACGTATTTACCCTATAGCGTCTATTCAAATTACATTTCTATTAAGTAAAAAGTTAATTACTTTTTATTTTCCTTAATATAATTTATAATATTTTATAACTATACTAAAAGTATTTATATTATTTTTATTTTTTTTTTTTTATATTTACTAATTTAACCTTCTTTATTAATATACTAACCTCAATATATCCTCCTTACTTATATAACTAAAGCTACCTAATACCTTACTTATTCTATTAACTATTTATACCCCCTAAATTCTACTACCCTTCTTCTTCTACTATTTTTAAAATTTCTTTTTTTTTTTTCTTTTTTTCTTCTTTTTCTTCTTTCCTACTATTAATTATTTACCTACCCTTCCCTAACAATTTATTTAAAACCGTATAGGTTTTAGTTGATCGACTTAGTTGCCTCCGAATACCTTCTTCTTCTTATATTTATAAAAAAAACCTCTACCCTTATTATAATCCGGCTCCTACTACTCTAAAAGTGTTTATTTACTTTATAAATACCCTTACTTAATAAAGATTTGGAGGTAGAATAAGAGGACGAAAAGAAGAATAAAAAGAAAAAGAAAGGAAGAAGCTTACTAAGGGGGCAAGACATTATAAAAGTAAAAAGGTAGAAGGAAAGTAAGAAAAATATATATAAAAAAAAAAAAAAAAAAAAAAAAAAAAAAAAAAAAAAAAAATTAAAGAAAAGAAGAATAAGAACCTTCTTTATTTTATTTACATATTAATTATATTACTTTTTTATCCTTATATAAATATAATATAAAAGAAGGGAATAGAAGGGGGTTTGGAGGTATAAGGAAAGAAATATTAAGAGAGGAAAGCCTTAAAAAGAGGTTAAAAACTAAAAAGAAAAAAGAAAAAGGAAGAGAAAAGAAAAAAAGGATTAAAACGAAGGAAGACGGAGAGGAAAGGAAAGGGAGGAGGAAGAGTAATAAAGAGGATAAAAGTAGGAAGAAGAAAGAGGGAGGAGAAAAAGAAGAAAGAAAAAAAATAAATAAATAAAAAAGGAAAAGAAAAAGAAGAAAGAAATTTTCGCTCCCCCCCTAAAAATTAAATTATTCTTAATTTAAATAACCTACCTACTACCTCGCCTACTTAAAAATTAAAAAGATAGCCTCCCCCTTTATACTTTTATTTTATATAAAAATACAATCCTATATAACCTTTTCCTACTTACCCTACTACGTTTTTTAATAAAAAAGTTATAAATATTTTTATTTAATTATATAGCTTTTTTATTTATTTACCCCCTCCTACTATTACCCTACCTTTTCCTTTAATAAGCCCCTCCTAGTAGGAGTTGGAAAGCAACCCCTTAGCCCCCCTAAACCTTTTAATCCTTCTTACTTACCTTATATAGGCCCTCGCCCTTACCTTCCTAATATAATTACTATTTATATAAAAATTCTATACCTAAACGCGCCTACCTACCTTATATACTTAACCTACCCGGACGTACTTACTTACCCTCTTTTTTCTATACTACTTTATATAATTCGAATATATTTACCTACCTAGCGCTATACCCAACCTAATTATAAATATATTTATTTATTTAGAATTATAAATTTACCTAAAAATTATTTACTTACCCGGTCGCTCTTACCCCGCTGCTATTTAATTAATTACTTTTACTTATTCTACCTATTATAATTATTAAAATTTATAAAGGCCTAGCCCGGCTATACCTATATATATTACGCCGGTTAATACTTCCTCGGGTATATATTATATATAACTACTAAGCCTTTTATAAGTTAATTATTAATATAATAAACCCTTTATACCCGGCCCGCCCGCACCCTTAGAGTAACGTTATTTAAACTTAAGAAATATTAAATTTAATTAAATCTCCTTTTTATCCTTATTTACTTTGTATTTTCCTTTTAGTAAAGCGTTTTTACCCTTTTAGGTTCTAATAATTAAATTTCGGAGGGACCCCCTAGTAAATGCCTATTTATTAGACGGACCCTTTTATTAAGAAATTTAAGTGAAGGAAAGTTTACCCTTAGTAGATTGTAATAATAAGGTTATTCTATTACTTATAGGACCCTTTTATATATTTAAATTATTTATAAAAAATTTAATCTAGCGCGTATTAAAATTATAATACGCGAATTACTACTAGCTACTTTAAAGCTAATAGAGGAATCGCCTACTAAAATACAAGGCCGGAACCTATTTTTATATATTTATAATATATTAGAAGTATTATTGCATTTTAGTATAGATTTTGATTTAGAAGCATTTAACTATTATTTAGTAGATAGTAGCGTTGCAGTATTACCCGGTCGGATAACTATAAAAACTAATTATTTAAATAAGTAGTTCCTTTTATATTAAATTTAATTATTATTATAATAAAGTTATTAGTAGGGTAAAACTAATTTATTTTATAATAATTTAAACCCAATTTACATTCCCTATTAATAGGTAAACAATCTAATACTTACCGAATTCTACTTCGGTATAATAGGAAGAGCCGATATCGAAGGATTAAAAAGCGATATCGCTATAAATATTTGGCCGCTATAAATTAATTATTCCTATAGTAACTTTTTTAGTACTTTTAATTTTAAATTTCGAGGGACTAAAGGATCGATAAGCTATACTTTTATAGTTTGTATTTATATTAAAAATTAAAATTAAAGGGATTTTTACCTTTTTATTCTATTAAAGATTTTTATTCTCTATAAGCCCCCCTTAAAATACTTACATTATAGTTTAATAAATATACCGTCCTAACTAAATTCTCTATTTAATAATATCTTTAATCCGGGTTGGCCTACAAAGGACTTTAAAATTAAAAATTAAATAAAAATCTAACCCCGCTTAATTAAATAAATAAAAAAATAATAGGAGTAGTAGTATTTTACTAGCGCCGAAGTTCCTACTTATTCTATACCTCCTATATCTTTTTATAATATTAAATTAGAATTAAATTTAATAGGGTCTTTTTTCCCTACTAATTTTACTAAGCCCGTTCCTTTGGCTATAGTTTCGCTAGATAATAAATAGGGATAGTAGGAATTTTATTAATTTATTTATATATATTACTAATTAAATAATAAAGTATTTAGTTACTTTAAGAGAGTTATAGTTACTCCCGCCATTTACCCGCACTTAATTAAATTTCTTTATTTTAATATTTAGAATATTAAATAGAAATTATATTGCGTTAATACTACTTTTTGGCTATTATAATACTATATTTTAATTAAATAATTAAATTCTCTTTATTTATACTAGTTCTAAATTAGTTATTAAATATACGCCGGACGACCGAAGTTTGCTAAGGGCTTTTGTACCCGGATATTAAAAGCCGCCGGCCGGTTATTTAGTTAATAGCAATCTACTCCTAGGGCGTTTACTTAAAATCCGACGTATTTAACCCTTAGAATTAATCCTTTTCCTAAAATTATAGATCTATTTTACCGATTTCCCTTATTTATATTATTCTATTAATTAGAGGCTATTTATTTTGGAGATTTACTATAGTTATAAGTATAACTTAGCGTAAGAATTATTCCCTCTTACGGATTTTTAAGGGACGTTGAAAGTATACTAAATCCAATAGAAGTATTAGGCTCTTCCAACTATTAAACCCTATCTCCAAATAAATTATTTTTAGGGTAATAAACTATTAAAAAAAAAAGAAAACTCTACCCGGGGTCCCCGCTATCGTTTTTATATTTAGTTGCATTATTATATAAAACCTATATTTAAGTACTAGAATATTAACCGGCTTCCCTTTCGCTATACAGAGTATAAATACCCCTTTAAAATAGAATTTCCCTATAGTTTAAAATCAATTAACCTATATCCAATTATTATTTATATAGAACTTTTCCCTACTTCGGTCCTTCAAATTCTTATTAAAGTATTTACTATTACTACTAAAATTTGTATTAGAGGCCGTTTAACCCGGATTTATACCCTAAACTTCGTTACTAACCTTTATAGCCGCTTACTCTTTAAAGTATTATTTTTACCCTAAAAGCGGGGTATAAGTAGGACGTTTAAACGCTATCTATTTTTAGGGCTAATATATTCGGCAAGTAAATTATTATATAGTCCTTAGTAAATTCCAACTTCTATAGCTATTATCTTACTATTAAAATATACTAACGCCTTTTATAGTATTTAATAAGCGTCTATTCCAATACCTTAACCCTACATTCGGTTTATCTTACATCGCTAATTCTATTTATTAAAAATAGCCTACTAATATTAATATATTCGAATACCTATATTCAATTAAATAATAAGAGCTTTTTATATATTTAAAGTTTGAAAATAGATAAAAGTTAAAAAACGCCCCCGAATCCTTAATTATTTACTTTATTTTATAAAATTGAAAAATAATATTACTATCCTAAGGGAAATTTCGGCGGTAATTAGCTATTAAATAATTTAATTAATTTTTCGCCCCTATATTTAAATTTAACGATCAATTTATATATTAAAACCGCTACGAGCCTCTACTAGAATTTCCTTTAGCTTTACCCTATTTAAATATAATTCACTATCTTTCAGGTTTAAAGTTTAATATTTTTATTTAAATTTATCCGAATATATTAAAATTAGTCGATAATATATTAAAACTTTTACTTATATTTACTTTTATTATATATACAGGTTTTATACCTAAATATTTATATAAAACCTTAACTCCTTAATTTATATTTTAAAACAGGTTATTAATAACTATTATATTAGTATCCTTATAAATATACAAACTTCAATCTTAGCGAGGGTATTACACCCGGGGCTATAATACTCTTAGAGGAGCTATATTCCCCGGACCTTTATCCCTCTACTAAAACCAATATTAATTTGAACTATCCTAAATATACTAATAAAAATACTAAATAATTAGAATAGCGTAAGTCTAATTATAAACGTTTCCCTTTTAATAATTTTATATATTATTTAACCCTCTTTTCAAAGTACTTTTTATCTTTCGATTACTTTACTTATACACTATCGGTCTTTAACCAATATTTAATTTTAGAAGAAATTTACTTCCTATTTTAAATAGTATTCCTAAATTACTTAATTCGTCGAAGGAGCTTTATATTAAATTAATATCCAACTATATAGGGCTCTCACCCTCTATAGCGCTCCATTCTAAGGGATTTAGAAGGTACTTTACTAAAAGCTTCTTCTATAAATTATAATTCGGGCCGAAACTAGATTTTAAATTTAAATTATTACTACTTCACTCGCTATTACTAGGGCAATCCCTATTAGTTTTTTTTCCTCTACTTATTAATATATTTAAATTTAGTAAGTATTCCTACCTAATCCGAAGTTAACCTTAGAAATAGAGGGTTTTACAATAAGAACCCGCCGTATAATTATAGTAATATAGAATTACTATACTTAATATAACTAGCGAGTCCACTATTAATTTTGAGGGACTGCGGATAATTACGGATCCTTAATATAAGTAGAATTTAATAGTTAAAATAATATTCGAATAAATATATTTATTAAAATATTAACGAGTGTAATATATATTTAAAAATTCAATAATTTATTGAATTTTATAATTTATATTATTTATTGTATTTTATTACGTTCTTTATTAATACTAGAATTAAGAGATCCGTTATTAAAAGTTTTAATTTATTTAAAAGTTTATTTAAAGAGATATAAAATATTAAGAATTTAATTTCAGCACTCCGGCGGGTAGCCTCCTACGAATAGGAGATCCGAGGATCCGGGAGGGCCCGAAGGCCTTTCTGGACTATTAGCGCCAAAGTAATTATATAGGTAAAATTCGCAATAATTTATAAGAGTTTTGTAATTTTATAATAATCCTTCTATTAGTTTACTAATAGAAACTTTATTACAATTTTTACTTCCTCTAAATAATTGAGTTTAAATAGTTTTCCGGCCTTAGGTAGTCGTTACTAACCTTCCTAAGCTAGTCTGGAAGTTTTATTAAATTATTTAATTAATAGTAGCGATGGGCGGTATATATAAAGGGTAGGGATATAATTAACGTAAACTAATAATTTGCATTTATTAGGGATTCTTTATTAAAGAGTAATAATTATAATACTCTATCCCTAGTACAATATAATTTAATAAAATTACCCGGACCTTCTAGCTAAGGGAATACTTATTAATTGTATTAGTATAGTACGCATACGGCCTAAAATATTTAAGGGTATTATAGACTTATTATTACCTTAAACTTCTATCAATTTAAACTAATAGTCCTTCTAAAAAGTTAGCGTATTACTAAAGTAATACAGGCTATTTAGTAAGTTAAGGTCTCGTTCGTTATTATAATTAAATAGATAAATTACTCTATTAATTAAGAATAATTATATACTACTATTTACGAAATTAAGAAAGAGTTCTTAATCTATTAATCTTTATTGTATTTAGATTTAGTAAATTTCTCTATATTAAATTAAATTAAACCGTAGGCTCTACCCTTAGTAATACCCTTCTATTAATTTCTTTAAATTTTAGCCTTACAACTATACTCCCTTAGGAGCCCAAATATTTTAATTTATCGTAAAGTACCGAACGGGTTAAAAAATAATACTATCCGATCCTTAATTAGTATAATTTATAATTAAGACTACAATAGTATTTAATCGTCTTTAATCCCCTAACTTTCATTCCTAATTAATAAAAACATCCTTAGTAAATACTTTCGTAATAGTTAGTTTTTAATAAATTTAAGAATTTTACTTTTGATAATTAAATATTAATACCCCCGACTATCCCTATTAATTATTACAGCGGTCTTAGAAACTAATAAAATAGAACTATATATTCTATTTTATTATTCTATACTAATATATTCGAATATAGGCCTTCTTTAAGTAATTTAATTTATTTATAATAAAAGTCCTAATTCCCCAATATACCTAGTAAAGGGTATATAATTCTCTAAGAAAAAAGGCCCAACCTAGTCAGTGTATACAGTGAGGCGGACCGACGGGCCGAGCCTAAGGTTTAACTACGAGCTTTTTAACTTTAATAATTTTAATATACGCTATTAGAGTTAGAATTACCGCGGCTACTAGTACTAAACTTGCCCTCCAATTATTCTTCGTTAAAGGATTTAAATTATACTTATTCTAATTATAAGACCCAAAAGAGCCCTATATTAGTATTTATTATTACTACCTCCCTATATCGGGATTGGATAATTTACGCACCTACTACCTTCCTTAGATATAGTAACTATTTTTTAAGCTCCTTCTCCGGGGTCGAACCCTAACCCTCTATTACCCGTTATTACTATAATTAATTAAAATTTAACTATCGAAAGTTAATAGGGTAGAAATTTAAATAAATTATCGCTAGCGTAAGGCTATACGATTCGAGAAGTTATTATAAATTATTAATTAGCCCCGAAGGGTATTGGTTTTTAATTTAATAAATATACCCCTTCCGAAGTCGGGATTTTTAATATATATTAATTTTAGAATTACTATAGTTATTTATATAGTAAAGTACTATTAAATAAATTATAATTAATTTAATGAGCTATTCGCAGTTTCGCGGTTTAATTACTTAAATTTAAATATATATAGCTTAATCTTTGAGATAAGTATATAACTATTAGTAGAATTAATTAGGTAATTATTATATACTTAGAAAGGCCAACCGTTCGTAAACGAACGGAAGAATTTATAAAATTACGAAGGTAGGCGGTCCGAAGCTCGTATAGCAAGGCTGAATTTACTTCGAAATATATATTTACTTTCCCCTCCTAAATTCCCTAGAGCACAGTCGGTAGGAGGATAGGAGAATATAGAACGCTTTTTATATACCGCTTATATACCTTAAAAGGAGGCTTAATATAGAAGGTTCTACCCGAAGGCTTCCCTAGCTAACTAATACCCTTAACGGTTTATAAATAAATTTAACTAATAGTTAATTATCTATAGAGCCTACCCCTCGGTACTTATAGGGTATTCCTTAACGCTTATAGGATCTTTTTAAATACCGCCCGGTAAAAGTAGAATCTTTATTAAAATAGTATTAAAGTAATTTATATTATTAATATTAATTCCCTAATAAATTATAGGAAGCTATATAATAATAATATTCTATAAATTGGAATTTAATTTCCTTTATAAATTACCGTAGGAAGGTGCCTAAACTATAAACTAAAGCAGCCCTTTTATAGAAGGCTTCTAAATAGAATAAGCCCTATATATCCTTACTTATATTTATAAGAAGGAGTTGGAGGTAGGGATAACCGAATAGTCTTACTACTTACTCTTTCCTATTACTCTCTACCGCTCCTTTTTATATACCTTCCAATTTTAAATTTAGGAATAGTGTAGTCCGACGGTTTAAGTTATAATTTTTCAATTCCTATAAAATTCCCTAATATAGGAAATTTTAAAAATCGATTTACAGCCACCCAGCCACCCAATTAGATTGCACCTTCTTAGGAATCTCGCTCCAAATTCATAAAAACTACGCCTTCCTTATTAAATTAATTATACCTTCCTTACCTACCCGGTTATTCCTACCTACTTTATATTCGGTAGGTATTATTTACCTACTACTTTTTTCTTTTTAATTTTAATTTTACCTTTCTTATATAGGCCCGTCGTACTTACTCTATAGTTCTTACCTACTTTATACTTAATAAATACTACCTATTCGCAATTTTCCTTTTTAAAACTTCAGCTTCCAAAAGTCGATTATACTTTCCTTACTTACCCGGTCGTTTTTACTTACCCTACACTTAATAAATACTACCCTTCACTACCTTTCCCTCTTCTACCTTTTTAACTTCGGCCGCGCCTTTCTTATATAAAGCAAATATATTTACCCTATAGCGTCTATTTAAATTACATTTCTACTAAGTAAAAAGCTAATTACTTTTTATTTTCCCTAATATAATTTATAATATCTTATAATTATACTAAAAGTATTTATATTACTTTTATCTTTTTCTTTTTACATTTACTAATTCAACCTTCTTTATTAATATACTAACCTCAATATATCTTCCCTACTTATACAACCAAAGCCACCTAATACCCTATTTACTCTATTAACTATTTATACCCCCTAAATTCTATTACCCTTCTTCTTCTACTATTTTTAAAATTTTTTTTTTTTTTTTCTTTTTTTCTTCTTTTTCTTCTTTCTTACTATTAATTATTTACCTACCCTTCCTTAACAATTCATTCAAAACCGTATAGGTTCTAATTAATCGATTTAGTCGCTTCCAAATACCTTCTTCTTTTTATATTTATAAAAAAAACCTCTACCCTTATTATAATCCGGCTCCTACTACTCTAAAAGTATTTATTTACTTTATAAACGCCCTTACTTAATAAAGATTTAAAAATAGAATAAGAGGACGAAAAGAAAAATAAAAAGAAAAAGAAAGGAAGAAGCTTATTAAGGGGGTAAGATATTACAAAAGTAAAAAGGTAGAAGGAAAGTAAGAAAAATATATATAAAAAAAAAAAAAAAAAAAAAAAAAAAAAAAAAAAAAAAAAAAATTAAGAAAAGAAGAATAAGAACCTTCTTTATTTTATTTACATATTAATCATATTATTTTTTTATCCTTATATAAATATAATATAAAAGAAAGGAATGGAGGGGGGTTTGGAGGTATAAGGAAAGAAATATTAAAAGAGGAAAGCCCTAAAAAGAGGTTAAAAGCTAAAAAAAAAAAAGAAAAAGGAAGAGAAAAAAAAAAAAGGACTAAAACGAAGGAAGACGGAGAGGAAAGGAAAGGGAGGAGGAAGAATAATAAAGAGGATAAAAGTAGGAAGAAGAAAGAAGGAGGAGAAAAAGAAGAAAGAAAAAAAATAAATAAATAAAAAAGGAAAAGAAAAAGAAGAAAGAAATTTTCGCTCCTCCCCTAAAAACTAAACTATTCCCAGCCTAAATAGCCTACCTACCGCCTTACCTACCTAGAAATTAAAAAGATAGCCTCCTCTTTTATACCTTTACTTTATATAAAAATATAATCCTATATAACTTTTTCCTACTTACCCTACTATATTTTCTAATAAAAAAATTATAAATACCTTTATTTAATTACGTAGCTTCTTTACTTACTTACCCCCTCCTACTATTACCTTACCCTTTCCTTTAATAAACCCCTCCTAATAGGAATTAGAAAATAACCCCTTAACCCCCTTAAACCTCTCAATCCTTCTTACTTACCCTATATAGGCCCTCGCCCTTACCTTCCCAATATAGCTACTATCTATATAAAAATTCTATACCTAAACGCGCCTACCTACCCTATATACCTAACTTACTTAAATATACTTACCTACCCTCTCTTCTCTATACTACTTTATATAATTCGAATACACTTATCTACCCGGTACTATATTTAACCCAATTACAAATATATTTACTTATTTAGAATTGCAAATTTACCTAAAAATTACTCACTTACCCGGTCGCTCCTACCCCGCCGCCGCTTAATCGGTTACTCTTACCTACCTTACCTACTATAGCTACTAAGATTTATAAAGGCCCGGCCCGGCTATACCTATATATATTACGCCGGTTAACGCTTCCCTAAATATATATTATATATAACTATTAAACCTTCTATAAATTAGTTATTAGTACGGTAAACCCTTTATACCCGGCCCGCCTACGCCCCCAGGGTAATATTATCCAAACCCAAAAAATATTAAATTTAACTAAATTCCCTTCCTATCCCTATTTACCCTATACTTTCCTTCCGGCAAAGTGCTTTCGCCCTTTCGGGCTTTAATAACCAAGTCTCGGGGGGACCCCCTAGTAAATATCCACTTATTAAACGGACCCTTTTATTAGGAAATTTAAGCGAAGGAGGGTTTACCCTTAATAGATTATAATAATAAGGCTATTCTACTATTTATAGGACCCTTTTATATATTTAAGTCGTTTATAAAGGATTTAATTTAGTGCGTATTAAAATTATAATATGCGAATTACTACTAGCTACTTTAAGGCTAATAGAAGAATTATTTGCTAAAATACAAGGTTGGAGCCTATTTTTATATATTTATAATATACTAGAGGTATTATTACATTCTAATATAGATTTTGATTTAGAGGTATTTAGCTATTATTTAGTAGATAGTAGTATTACAATACTATCCGGTCAGATAATTATAAAAACTAATTATTTAAATAAATAGTTCTTTTTATACTAAATTTAATTATTATTATAATAAAATTATTAGTAGAGTAAAATTAATTTATCTTACAATAGTTTAAATCTAGTTTACGTTCTTTATTAGTAGGTAAATAATCTAATATTTACCGAATTCTACTTCGGTATAATAGGAAGAGCCAATATCGAAGGATTAAAAAGCAATATTACTATAAATATTTAGTTGCTATAAACTAATTATCCCTATAGTAATTTTTCTAGTACTTTTAGCTTTAAATTTCGAAGGATTAAAGGATTAATAAGCTATACTTTTATAGTTTGTATTTATACTAAAAATTAAAATTAAGGGGACTTTTACTCTTTTATTCTATTAGAGATTTCTATTCTCTATAAACCCCCTTTAGAATATTTGCATTATAGTTTAATAGATGTGCCGCCTTAGTTAAACTCCCTATTTAATAATATTTTTAATTTAGGTTAACCTATAAAGGACTTTAAAATTAGAAGTTAAATAAAAATTTAGCCCCGCTTAATTAAATAAGTAAAAAAATAATAAGAGTAGTAGTATTTTACCGGCGCCGAAACTCCTATTTATTCTATACCTCCTATATTTTTTTATAATATTAAATTAGAATTAAATTTAATAGGGTCTTTTTTTCTTATTAATTTTACTAAACCCATTCCTTTAGTTATAATTTTACTAAATAATAGATAGGAATAGTAAGAATTTTATTAATTTATTTATATACGTTACTAATTAGATAATAAAGTATTTAGCTACTTTAAGAGAATTATAGTTACTCCCGCTATTTACCTACGTTTAATTGAATTTCTTTACTTTAATATTTAAAGTACTAGGTAGAAATTATATTATATTAATACTATTTTCTAATTATTATAATACTATATTTTAATTAAATAGTTAGATTCCCCTTATCCATACTAATTCTAAATTGGTTATTAAATATATACCAGACAATTGAAGTTTATTAAAGGCTTTTGTACTTAAATATTAAAAGCCGCTGGCCGGTTGCCCGGCTAGTAGCGATCTACTCCTAGGGCGTTTATTTAAAGCCCAATATACCTAACTCTTAGAATTAATCCTTTTTTCGAAATTACAGATCTATTTTATTAACTTCCCTTATTTATATTATTCTATTAATTAGAGGCTATTTACTTTAGAGATTTATTGTAGTTATAAGTACAATTTAGTATAAGAATTATTCCTTCCCACGGATTTTTAAAGGACGTTAAGAGTATATTAGACCTAATAGAAGTATCGGGCTCTTTTAGCTATTAAACCCTATTTCTAAATAAATTGTTTTTAAGGTAATAGATTGTTAAGAAGAAAAGAGAATTTTACTTAGGGCCTCCGCTATTGTCTCTATATTTAGTTGCGTTACTATATAAAATTTATATTTAGGTACTAGAATATTAACCGGCTTCCCTTTTACTATACGGAGTATAAATGCCCCTTTAAAATAGAATTTCCCTATAGTTTAGAATCGATTAACCTATATCTAACTATTATTTATATAGAACCTTTCCCTACTTTAGTCCTTTAAATTTTTATTGAAATATTTACTACTACTATTAAAATTTGTATTAGAAGCCGTTCGACCCGGGTTTATACCCTAGGCTTCGTTATTAACTTCTATAGCCATTTACTTTTTAAAGTATTATTTCTACCCTAAGGGCGGGGTATAGGTAGGACGTTTAAGTGCTATTTATTTTTAAGGCTAGTATATTCGGTAGGTAAGTTATTATATAGTCTTTAGTAGATTCCGACTTCTATAGCTACCGTCCTACTATTAAAATATACTAATACTTTTTATAGTATTTAATAAGTGTTTATTCTAGTACTTTAACTTTACGTTTGGTTTATTCTATATTATTAGTTTTATTTATTAAAAATAGCCTACTAGTATTAGTATATTCGAATACCTATATTTAATTAAATAATAAGGGCTTTTTATATATTTAAAGTTTGAGAATAGATAAAGGTTAAAAAGCGCCCCCGAGTCCCTAATTATTCGTTTTACTTTATAAAATTGAAGAATAATATTGCTATTTTGAGGGAAACTTCGGCGGTAATTAGCTACTAAATAGTTTAATTAGTCTTTCGCCCCTATATTTAAATTTAATAATCGATTTGTATATTAGAATTACTACGAGCTTCTACTAGAGTTTCTTCTAGCTTCACCCTATTTAAGTATAATTTACTATCTTTCGGGTTTAAGGTTTAATATTTTTATTTAAATCTATCCGAATATATTAAGATCGGTCGATAATACACTAAAACTTTTACCTACGTTTACTTTTATTATACGTACGGGTTTTATATTTAAATATTTATATAAAATTTTGATTCTTTAATTTATATTTTAAAACGGGTTGTTAATAACTATTATATTAGTATCCTTATAGATACGCGAACTTCGGTTTCGGCGAAGGTATTACGCTTAGAGTTATAATACTCCCGGAGGAGCTATATTCCCCGGACTTTTATCCCCCTATTAAAACTAATATTAACTTAAACCGTCCTAAATATATTAGTAAAAATACTAGATAATTGGAATAGTGTAAGTCTAATTACAAACGCTTCCCTTTTAATAATTTTATATACTATTTAACCCTCTTTTTAAAATATTTTTTATTTTTTAATTACTCTACTTGTATACTATTAATTTCTAGCCGGTATTTAGCTTTAGAAGAAATTTACCTCCTATTTTAAGTAATATTTCTAAATTATTCAATTCGTCGAAGGAATTTTATATTAGATTAGC
>NW_011929464.1:0-13515 GCF_000182925.2 Neurospora crassa OR74A
CTAAAGCTTAAATAGCTGTACACTAGTTACCTAATAGCCTAAGGTAGTTAGAAAATACTCTAAAAGGTTCGGGCGCTATAGTGTAGTGCCTAGGTCGTTTAAGTAATTTTAATGCGGGTTGCCGTCTTAGTACTTAAATTTGGCTAATTAGGGTTAAATACTTCGACGAACGCTAATTTTATAATATTAACCCCCCCCTTCTCCCTCTAACTATAGTTGTATACTATAATTAATATTTATATTACCCTTATCTTACCCCTCTACGATTTTTATTCTCCTTCTTACTCCTTCAATAAATAATTGCAACTATATTATATATATATTTTTAATTCTATTTTAAAATATCCTCTAATAATTATTACTAACCTTTAATTATAGTACCTATTCTAATTAAGATCCTTTCGGGCTCCGGCCTACTATTTTAATTCGTCGTCGCCCGGCTATAATTATTCTTACGCCTATATTCGTCCTTATATTTAAACCCGTCTTTATATTTATATTTACGTCCGCTTTTATTCTTAAACTTACGTTTATTATTATTTTAATACCTACTTTTAATTCTACTACGCTAATCTCTCTAGTATACTAAACCCCTAATAATAACGGCGGTAGTGGCGGCGGCTATTATAAATTTATTAAAGCCCCTATTAAGGGTACTATAACCGATTAGTATTTCTAATATATAACGCTAAGGGACCCCGACGTTTGTATATCTAATGAGGGTAAGGATTATTATATACTTTATATACGTTTAAAGAATTCCGCTACCTACCGGTAGTAGCCTTCTATTATTTAGGAATAGTATTCCTTCTAATTAAAGGAGGGCTACTTAAGCGGTAAAGTTTTATTTTATTCATCTTTCTGGTATACGGTAATTGCGGCTTATAATTTTAATTAATTAGCGGCCGAAAGTTATATCGCTCTATAAATATTCTTAAATTCCTTTACTTTAATTTAACTACTAATTTAAATTCTAATAATATTACTTATTTTACACTTAGTTATTCTATTAGCGAAGTATTACTAGCCCCCCTTTTTACTATTATAGTACTTCTAATTATAATTCCGGACGTTCCTTCGTCTTTAATTCTAATTTCGGTCGAAATATTCGAAAAATTAAGGGCTTTGAAATAGAATTATTAAGCTTTTTATACAGATTAAAATAATTTAACGGCCTTATAATCGTTATTATTTATTAGGTAAGAGGCTTCGGTGAATATTATTATAATATTTACCCGGAATATTAAGTATACCGCTGTTACGGCTGTTATTTATTTAAATACCTTTATTACTAGGATTAATACCCGGATATTTAAAATAATTTAAATTTTTTAAAAGGGAGTAGCGGCCGGGGTAGTAAGTACTATTTTTGGCGAATTAGTTATAGAATTAAAAAATCGGATAGAAAGGCTAGAGGAGTAGTATAAAATAATAGAAGGGAATAAGGTATTGCTAGGGGAGGAGGAATTATATATTTATTTAAATCTATTATTTAGTAGGGAGGAGGTAGTAGGTATTAGGGAGCTAGAAGAGGAGGAGGTAAAATTAGGGGAGGGGGTAATAAATATTTAAGTATTAGAAGAGGATTTAATAGGGTTAATAAAAATAGTATAATAGGAAGGGGATATTCTAAAGGAGAAACGGCGGTTGAAGAAAGTAGTTCGGTTTTTGGACGTAATAGAGGAAGTAGAATCCCCTCCAAAGAAGAAAAGAAGATTACGGATTTTTTATAGTAGTACTATTATAGTATTATTATCTTTAAATATAGTAGTTAGGTCGGGTACTAGGGCGGCGTTAGATATTGGAAATTTTTAAATATAATAGACTATTAACGGCGGCGTTTTAAATGGGTAACTACATTTTTTACTTCCGGGTACTAATTTTACTTACTTTTTTTATTCTACTAATACTTTCCTTAATATTTTCTTTTTTGTAAATTAATTTATAAGTTTATTATTAATTTGAACGTCCCTATACTATCTTTCGAAGAATTTAAACGCTTTAGTATTTTAGAAGTCTTTAAATAGGTATTATAAAGGTTTATAATAACCTTTCTATTTTATTAGTACTATTCTATTATTTAAGGTTCTTCTAATATATAGGATCTCCTTTATATAGTATTCCTCTTCTCTATTTATAATTACCGGCGGCGGTTATTTATTAGCGAGGATTTAGCCGGGTAAGGGGTCTCTAGTAGTCCGCTAGAGGAAATCGATATAAAAAATATTATAAATATTATTTAGGAGCTTCGAAAATTCTATAATTAGTAGTAAAAGTACCTTCGAAATAATATATTTAACGTATAATTAATCTAGCCTTTTTTTAGGTTTTAATAAAGCGTAGTTCTTAAAATTAAACTATATTTTATTATTTACTTAAAACTTCTCTATTAGCTAACGGGTATAGTTAACGAACCTCTCTTACTCTTAAACCGCTATAGTTATTATAATTTAATATAAGTCTGTAATTTATAATAGCTTTTTAACGAATTGCCGGGCCCGGGCGTCGGCCGGGGTTCTAGAGTTTTTAGTAGCCTTAGGAATTATTAGGATTACCAATTCTAAATTAAATCCATAGATAGTAAAGAAGGGGGATATATTAATCAAGGTATTAATACAGTTATTAATCGCTAATTATATTAGTAGGTATTATTCGTACTAATTGTTTTATATTTAATTAATATATATTTTTAAAAAGGTTTATACCTTTTAATTTATCCGTTCCGGGCCACCGTTAATTTAGAGGTAATAGGCGGTACTAAAGAATTATTTAATTCCGAATAGTTCGTAGAATCTATTTTAAAACCGCCCAATCTAATTGGAGCCCCGGTTATTAATTATAGATTATAGCTACCTATAATACTTTATAAAATAATTTATAAACCTTTCAATATAAGCTTCGGCGTTTATTAATAATATTAATTCTAATATAATATTCTTACTAAAGCGGTCTTTAATAACGAATAGGTAAATATTCCCTCTAATTAATAGGAAGTCCGTAATAAAGTTTATTTGGATTTCTTAGAAGAATTAATCCAATACCGGCATTAATTAGAATAACCCCTTCCTCTAAATTCTTTAGTATTTAATAGAACTATATATATAATAATTATATAAAAATTACCTTATATAAATTCCGAATAATAATTAATAGAAATAACGGATTAGGGTTATAATAATATTCTTTCTACTAAGGTGCCCGAATATTTAAAAATTAAATATAATTTAAATAATATAAGTGCGGAGGGTATTGAATTTTCGGTCGGAGTTGGACAATTTCGTAACTTCTATTTTAATAATTACTAGGTACTTAGGGATTTAGAGCCTCCTTTAATATTTCAAACGCCTAAGGTTATTAATAAAATAATTAGTAATTTAAATTTTAAATTTAAAAGAAGGAAGTAAGTCTTTTATATTATTTTTTACTACTTTTAGAATTTATTAGTATATAGCGTCCCTTCCTATTATAATATTTTAAAACTATTATAAATCCGGATCTTCGAAGATTTTTATATTCTTCCCTCAAGCTATTCGAAAGCTCCGAAGGTTTATTATTAAAATACGGATATAATTATATAGGGCGGATTCGGGAATAAATTAAAAGTCCTTAATTTCATTATTATTATTAGTAGGCCAGTCTTAATCCCTTTATAATAACGTATCTAGTATTACTACTTCCTTACCCAATTAGTATTAAAATTCGAAAGAGAATTTAGAGAAGTATTTAGCCTAGCGAACCTACTATTTAAATAAATATTGCCGGGTTATAAAGTATTTTAAATTATAGTAGTCTATTAGGATAGTAAAATTATTATAACTATAAACCTCAATTTACTACTCTTAAAAATAATTAATAATCGTTAATATTTCTTTATTATAAATAAAATAGTTACACTCGGCTAACTTTAGCTTTTTCGAATAAAATACTACTATACACTATTAATTATCTACTTTTTAGGTAAAATAACCTCCGAGAGTAAAACCGCTATAATTAATTTTAAAGAAAGTCGGTTATTCGGGGTCCTATTCGATTAATATTAATATTCGAATAAATAGTATCTTAAATAATTAGAAGGCCTCTTTATACGCTATTAACTATTTAAATAGGACCCCCTTACCGGTTAATACTATAAATAGAATAATTATTATAATAAACTTTAAGATAAATATCCGGTAATAATCTATAAAGCCTAAAGAATTCCAAACTCCCTTCTAAGATATTAGAATAGCCTATTCTAAAATAGCCTTAACCTTCTCGGGGTCCGTTTAAATACTTATATTAATATAAATAATAAATCCTGAATATTTAACCTTCTTAATAGCAAATTTATATTTATTAGAGTTTAGGTAGAGTTTAATATTATAGAGGCGTTTCAATATTAAATAGACTTTTTATATATAATCCTTTTAAAACCCGTCTATAAAAATAAAAATATCGTTTATATACGCCGAATAAAAATTATTAAGAAATTCCTATAATATTTAATTAATATACCGCTAAAAGGTAATTAAAGTACTATATAGGCTGAAGGGGATTATTAACTATTCGAATAAACTATAGCGAATTTAGAACGCCATTTTATACTCCCTTCCTTCTATTATATAAATTTTATAGAAAATTTATATTATATTTACCTTAAAAAACTACTTTATTCCTTTAAATATTTAGAACATTTCTTAAATAAATAGTAGGGGATACCAGTTTATTTAAATAATTACATTAAAGGTCCAGTAATTATAATAGAAGTAAAGGCCGCTATCTAACTTTCGAACGAAGAGAATAAGCGCTCTAGTAGCCGAACTATTAGCCCAAATAAAACTTTTATCTATTAAATTCCGAAGGGTCTTTTTAAATATCAAAAATTCCTTTCGAAATATATTATATAATAGGCCGAAGGGAAGTAAGAGATCCTTACCGTCTAGTCCCTTCTTTAATTTAATTTTTAAATCGATTCTAAGCTTATATTTATTAAGATAATTGGCTTCCTATTTTTTAAAGAGGGGAATAAAGTCCTAAAAATTTTTAAGGATAATTTATTAGAATTCTTTATTAGTCCGGACCCTTTTAAATATTAGAGCTTTCTCAATATCTTTCAACTATATAATAAATATAAAAACTTTTATAATAGCCCAGCCCTTTTCTTTAATTATCTAGCAAATATACCTAATAAAAGTAATAGTAAAAATATATATTATTCTTTAAAACTCTTCAAGGAATAGGGTCTTAAATTTAAATTTATTAATATAATTTACTTAGGATTGAGTAACGCCGTACTAGAATCTCTTCTCGTATAGGACCGAATATATTTAATTGGCCGTTAATTATAGCTTTCCAAAAATAATAGGATATTCGAACTCTAGTACTATATATATATAAATTAGTAAAATATAATTTTAAAACTCTATAAGGAAATACGTAATACCCTAAATTAAAATACCTTCTATAATTACTATAGCGCTTCGGATCTACCGGGCTAGAATTAGAACGACGGAGATTTAAAAATCCCGAATAATATTTTTACTAATAATAATATAGTATTAATAGCTTTTATTAATAAAAGCGTAAAATAAATTAATAGAATTAATAATAATTAGTATTAATATTAAGCCTATCTCTATTTAAAGCTTAAACTTTTCTATTTTACTTAATACTTTAGGGGTAAACTCTAATACCCGATTTTGTACTAGAGTTACTCTTTTCCCTAATCCAATTCTAAATTTAAAAGTTCAATTACCCGAAACTCTTCGTTAAATAGTAAAGTTATTTAAATAATTTAAATATATACTCTCTTACTTTAAAGGTTTATAATCGGGAGGTATAGGCACTTAATAATAATATAGCCGGTAGTATTATAATAAACATATTATCCTTTAATATAGTACTTCTCCTTTTCTTTTTAGGATACCTATTTAATTCGTCCCTTTTATTAAGTAGAAAACCCCTTACTTTAAATACTATAAATATTAATTATATTTATAAGGATATTACTATTAGTATTATATTAAATCTTAAATAATAGAGCGGAAGAGGAACCTCGGTTCTAATACTAATAATTAGAACGACCCGAACCGGTAGTAATAAGGATATATATTTTAAACCGCCGGTTATTTCGGTTACTATTTTGCAAATAACTTTAATAGAGGGCCCGAAACTCTATAGTCTTTTTGTATTTATAAACGATATTTTAAAATTACTCTACGTAAGTAAAATAATTATTAGAAAGTTTAATAATAAAAAGGTAATTATTAAACTTCTTATTAATAGCGTAATAAAAGAATCCTAATTTAGCGCGGCTATTCTAATTATAATTACTAACCTTTAAAAGTTTATTATTAAAATTAGTAAAGAATTCGAAGAATAATTTACTATCCTTTTATTTTATCTTAGTACGGTTATTAAGAGCGTAGTTTTAAGTATAGTAGGTACTAAAAATTTACTAGATCTATTCGAATAACTCAATTAGATTTTTATTACCGGAGAAGGTACGGGTAATTTAATAACCCTTTAATTTCTATTATTTATTAATTAGTAGGGTATTAAATATTTTAATTTATATAATATTAGAATTAATATATAAGCTGGCTTTGAAATTAATATTATATATTTTAATTAATTTATTATAATAAAAGAGAAAGGTAATAGGTTTACCGTTCTATTTAAGGAGTTCGAGTAATTTCCGTCGGTATAGTCTATTAAAATTACTATTAGATTCTTCGTTAGCGCTACTATTGGCTTTAGATTTCCTTTTATCCTTATTAATACTATTAGAAAAATCCTACTTAATAGGATATATAAATTTAGGTTTAAGGGTAGGTTGGGAATAAATAAAGAAAGGGATTATAAATTTAACCTTCCCCTTCAATTCGGGGCTCGCTTGTAGAGCTCGGAGTAGGGTTCTAAGTAAATTAATAGTATCGGAAGAGGCTCTAACGCTCCCGGTTGTTAAAGAATTATAAGAAGCTTCTATATTAATATAAGAAACTCTACTCGCACGTTGAAAAAACTCTATTCGCACATAGATCCACCCTCCTCCCTTATACCCAACCCTAACCCCCTCAACTCCCAGACCGACCCGCACCCATCTGGCACGTACTACGCCCGCCAAGCTCCCAAATTTCAACTTATTATACCTATCTAGGGGTCGCACTAGCTACCCTCGTACTACACTAACTACCTAGCTAGTCTAACTTAGCGATTATTCTAGTATATACCTCGTTATATTATTTCCTCTACTAAACTACCTATTAATACCCTTATTACCCTTAATTAATCTATTATATTGTATATTGTTAATTATTACTAAATTAATAAAGTACTATTATTCTATTAATAGTACGGATTAATTTATTACTTTTTAATATATTTCCTTAACTAACTATAATATAAATAGCCGATGTAATAACCCCCCAACCGACGGGTATATATAACTATAGTACGAATAATTACCCTAATTAAATTTAAGTAATTAACTTCTCCCTTATAATTTTAAATTAAGACCCCCAATAAACACTACCTTAATTAAACCTATCTTTACCTAATTAAAGCCTATAGAAATTAATAGTAGTAACCCTAATAATAATAACCATAGTAACGGTATTTATAACAAGCTTTATCTCTTTTTTATAATTTAGTATAATAATTTTAATAACTTTACTAAGGTAGTTAGAAAGTAGGGTAAAGAGTAGGGCGGTTATTAATTTATTAAATTACACTCTACTAACCTTATTAAAGACTTCGGTTATACTATTATCGATTTTATTTATATTACTAGTAGAATCCATCCCTTAATCGTATATAGTAGATCTATATCAATTACTAAATAGGGATATCCTTAGAGGGGAGTTGCTAAAGTACTAAAGACGAATCTTAGGAGGTAAACCTTTGAAGTTAGGGAGGGATATACTATTTATAGCTATATTACTAGTATTATAATACAAATTCGTAAAATCTTTAAGGTAGAGTATAAGACCTTCGTTTTTTAATACCTCTACCGCCCTATTATAAGGAATTATAAAATTATAAAAGATTTATACAATTAATTCCCGGATCTCTAATTTACAACTAAACAATTCGAAAACCTTTAATATATATTTAAGCGAAAAATTAATAGCAGTTATAACTCCTTTTAATTTACTATAAAGTTACTTATAGAGAAGGGGATCTACTTTAAAGTTAATTAGGTAAATACCTTTCTATAGAATAAATTAATTACCCTCTTCTAGAATAATCTATAGGGAGAGTAAATATAGAAGGAAAATCCTTAGGTCTAAATATACGATAATATATATAAAACGAACAATAAAGGCCTAGCCTTTTTCTAAATTATTAGTATAATTAGTACTAAGTACGCTTTTAAATACGGATTTAGCCTTATTAATAACGAAAGATAAGAGGGATTTAATTAGTTAATAGACTAAATTAATACTCGCTATAAGGCTATTAGCACTGCTACCCTATTAATTATAATAATTGACTATAATACAATAATAAAGTTAACTATTAAACGAATTTATCCCTAAGCTTAATCCTAATTCTATATCTTTTATATTAATAAAAATATAGTATTATATATTAAGCGAAAGTAGAATAAAAAGGTAACCATCTAAATTAATAATACTTAAACCGCTACTAATATAATACAAATATAGCGAGAAATATCGGTATTAATACAATTAGTAGCCTAGCCGACCATTTAATTAACTTAGCTAATCTAGCCTAATAATATAGTAAATTTGGAGGAGCTTAATAAAGAGGATTAAGAGATAGTTAACCGCCTTAATCGATTAGCAAATAGCTTAAATATATTGGAAGCGCTCTTTAATACTATAGAATATTTATAGTCTAGGCTTTATACTCTCTAGAAGTATATATACTATATATATACTATTAAAGTTTTTAATACCGCTTAGGAGAAGCTTTATAGCTTTTCTACGCAATAAATGGTAATTATTACATATTTAAAAGAGATGTATATAGTATTAAAGGAGGAATAGGTTATTTATTATATTAATAAGAGGATGAATTTTAATTACTATATTATATTATTAATTAAATTAGTAAATTATAATTTAAAGAGTTTCGTTATTAGTAATAAGTACTATTAATCTCTATATTACCCCCTATATATTTTATAATATACTAATTATCCTTCTAATTGTAAGTAATAGTTTAATTATTTATACCGTTATATAAAGCTTCAATTTACTTACTATAATAAAGTATAAAATTAATAAGAAAATCGAGAAGGAGATAAGATTTACTAAAAGAGACTATTTTAATATCGCCTAGTTAAGCAACGTACCTAACTAGGTATATTAGACTACGTTTAATAAAGTTATAATATAATACTGTATTGTATTGGGTACTATCCTAACGGTATAGAAACTAGTCCCTAATGAACTAGAATAATATATAAGTAAATTTATTAAACAATTTAACTTACTATATTTATACTCTTTATTCCCTAACCTTCTTACCCGACTGCTATTATTAAAGTTCAATAAATTAAACTTTTACTTACACTAGTAGCTATAAAGAACTATATTTAATAAGGACGAATACCTAAAATATTACAACTTTAACTATATTAAAAACCTTCGTAGTCGCCCTCGTAATATAGCGCCCTTCGTTAGCGACCCTTATACCCCCCGATTAACTACGCTAATTAATACTCAAGCGCCTCCTCTATCGATTGCGCTAACTTAATTCTAAGTAGTAGTATTATAAGGTTAGGGATAGTCTCGCCTCCAACTTACCCGTGGCCGCTAGTTTAAAGTAAGTTGTAACCCTATAGTATTAATATAAATAGTACCGTTAATTTAATAAAATATATTTAGTTAGGAGGGTATAAATTTAAAGGTAAAGGATATAGTAAATGCCTAACCGCCTACTCTATTATAGAGGGGACGAGGCCGCCCGCGAGGCTCTATATAAGGAAGGGGTAGAGGAGGGAGAGGAGGTAGCTTTATATAGGGTAGAGGAAACTATATTACTAGTATAGTAAGAGGAAGAGGCACGCCAACTAGCACCCTAGCTAGCACTTAAGCCTAGTAAGGGAGACTTGCTAGTAATTAGAGTATTTAATTATATAGTAGAAATTAAATAGATTATAATAATAGTCTTATTCCCTATACTATAACTATAGCGCTCTATTAGTATAGGGTCCTTCTCTAATTCTCTAAAGGAGAAAACTATATAGTATTAAGCACCGTCGGATGAAAACCCCTAACTCTATTTCAATTGTAGTTTTCTATACTGCTCCTACTTTGTTTATAATTATAACGGTTCTTACCTACTATTATAACGAATTAATTTCGTCCCTCCTACTATTACGTTATTCTAATATTAAAATAATAAAGATAATAAAAATAGGACCGAACTAAGCGTACTACTTCCTTTACTACCTTTCTATTTTATTCCCTACTGCTCCTTCCTCCGCCTTCCCCCTATTTCCCTATCCTATCTTGTTAGGAACGTAGGCGAAAGGTAGGCTGAGGTGACTACGGTCGTGGCTATACGTAGGGGACGGTAAATTAGGGGTTAATCTAAAGATATATTAATAATTACCGACTATAATAAATTATATTTTATTAAACCTCTTTTATACCTATATAAATTCTATTTATCTATTAACGAATATTATAGAACTTTATATTAATTTAGCGCTTCGGCGTAGTACCGGATTATCCTTCCCGCGAGTCCAACCCGATATAGGCGTTATTGTTAGTAATTCTATATGTTGATTAACGAAGGGGAGTAGTAATTGCTAAGGTACTTCTATATACGAGTTCTTAGCTTCTTAATACGACCCCCCCCTTTATAGGTTCTATCCTCGAAACTTTTATAATTTATAATAAATTCCAATTAAGTAACAGAGGGTATTAGTATTATATTATTATAATGTTATTAGGTTATATTATTAGTAAAAGTACGATATTTTTACCCCTTAATTTTAGCGAACTATTATTTGTAATAACTATCGACGCTATATTTTAAATATTATAGCCGCTTCGCCGCCGGCGAGTTGTCCGCTAGAATATTAATATTATAATGTTCCTTCTCTTAAGCTTTAAATGTAGATACGAAGTCGCCCGTTTAAATATTAGTATTATAATGTCTATTCTTACGAATTTTAAATGCGGCGACGAAACTATTTATTAGAATATTAGTATTGCAATATTTATTTTTATGAGCTCTAAATGCGGTGAGCCGCCCGCTAGAATATTAGTATTATAATATTTATTTTTATAAGTTCCGAATGCGGATGTAAAGCCGCCTATTAGAATATTAATATTATAATATTTATTTTTATAAGCTTTAAATGTAGTGAGCTGCCCGCTAGAATATTAGTATTGTAATATCTATTCTCTTAAATTCTAGTGCGGATACGAAACTGGTATTAAATTTAATTATTTAGCGTACTGCCTATTAGAATATTGGTATTGTAATATCTATTCTTATAAATTCTAATATAGATATAAAATTAGTATTAGATTTAAGAAGTTGGTTGGGTTTTTAATTGTTATTAAGACTATTGTCCCGTAGGCGTACGAAGTAGTGAGTATTGTTTTGCTTAACGAGGAGTACTATATTAAATTTAAAAGTGTTAATAAATACTTTAGGATACTAATATAATTACGCTTCGTAGTTCCTTTTATTAGATATTTTCTATTATTTATATTTATAGTGCGGCCTAATATTCTTATAGAGTACCTTCCGTTATTTATACCTATTATATAATATTTATATAATTGAATCCGAGGCTTTTCTTGTAAGTTATTCTCTATTTAATTATTTACGCTTACTATAACTTATTACAATACTTAAATACGATTCCCCTCCCTATAAATTCCGTCTTCGGGACCTTCGTTTCCTTCTTTCACCTCCTATAATTTTATATACTATTTCCTCTATAAATTTCCTTTACTTACATTATTCCTTCTTAATTACCTCCCTATTACCCTCGCTTTATTTTTTATATTATTTTCTTTATTCTTATAGTATAATTCTTAATTATTACTTCTACTCTCCCTATTATAATCCGAATTATATACCTTCCTATTTTCCGCCTTTCTCTCTTACCTTTTTATAGCCGTTATTACTACCTATTCGTCCTATCCTTCCCCTTCTAATTATTACCTTCGTTTTATTTTTCTATTTACCCCCTCCTATTATTTATATAACTACTTAATATTCTTTTTACTTTATATTATCTTATATTCGCCTACTTAAAATTATATTTACCTACTTTAATTTATATTTATATAAGGACCTCCTCCTTTATTTATATAACGCTCCTTCCGCCTACCTTCTTCGCCTCTCTTTTTCTTCTTTCTCCTATTTTTACTTTTACTACTATATCCGTCCCCCCTTCGTTTACGCCGGCCTCCCCTTCGAATATATACTTTACTACTATATATTTATATATTAATCCCCACTTCCCTAACGCGCTTAATTAGTACATTTATTTCCTTTTTTTATTTTCCTTTTTTTACCCTATTCTTATCTTCCCTTCGCCCTATACCTATTATTAACCCTTACTTAACTATTTTCTTTCCTATATTCTAATAATATTTATCCTCTTACCTACTTAGGATATAGTATTACTCTAATTTAAACGTTCGCGAACGTTTTAACTTTAAACTTATATAAAGTTTTTAAATTAATTAGTTAAAATACTTATTAAATTAAAGGTACGTTTCTTTTTTTTTTTTTTTTTTTTTCTTTTTTTTTTTTTTTTTTACTTCGCTAACGTCTTTTCCTTCCAAAATTCAACGAAAAATCGCAATATTCGCTAACAATACGCCGCTATATACTCAAGGTCCTTTACAGTATTTACGATTTGTAGAACGCTATATAGAATATAGTGGTTGAGATTGTACGTTTTACTAATACCGATAGCCCTCTACCTACCCCCCTTTTATAATAATTATATTATTTTACAGTAGTATTTTAAATTATAATATAAGTGCGCCTAATTAATAATAGTCTCTTTACAATATTACTTAAGATACTTTATATTCTTAATTTTAATTGTAAGGGCTATTTAAAATTAAATTATTATAATATTAGTAATATTAATACTAATATTAATTTAGCAGCCTCCCTTAATTCCCTTATAAATATTTCTACATTGAATATTCCTATTCGTATCCCCCCCTCCTCCGGTTGTAATTGTAGTCTTTAGTATTAATTAGTTAATAGGAAATTAATATTACTAAATAGAAAGTTAGACGAATTATTAGAATTTATAAGGGAGGACTATAAATAGATAATATAAAGTAGTATTTATAAATATTATTAATAAGTATAGTAGTATATAAGAATATTCCTCTTAAAGTTGTAAGTTCTAATCCTATATCGATAATAGTAGACGCTACTAAGGATTTTTTTATTTAGAATAATAATAGAAAATATAGGTTATATTCTATTTAGCGCCTTATTAATATCCTATATTAAATTAAATTACCTTCCCTTCTTATTTTTTATCCTATTTAATATCTTTACTTTATATTT
>NW_011929465.1:0-7663 GCF_000182925.2 Neurospora crassa OR74A
TTACCCGGGGTTAAAGTTGAATATTAAGGAGTGTAGTAGTACGAATAAACCGGCTCGAACTATTACCTTTAGGAAATTTAAGTTTAAGTAGGAAGAAAAAATAAAAAAGTTAAAGAAGAAGGAGGATATAATTAAAGTTTTATAAATATAGAGAAGGTAAAAGAAGCGTTAGAAAAATGGATATTAATCTTAGAAAAGATTAATATAATAAAAGACTTTAAATTTACCTTTCGCAAACTTAATAGAGAATTTATAAGTATTGTAAAGGAATTCGTCCTATATTAAAAGAAAAATTGAAGGAGGAAAATAAATTAATAAATATTAGAATATAAAATAATTATAAAAGAAGTATAGAAGATATACTAGGAGTAGTTTAAGTACCGAATAGTATCGAATTAAAGGGAATTTATTAAAGCTATAATAAAAAAGAAGAGGATTATTATAAAGGCTTAATAGGCTACGTAGTACAATAGTATTACCGAAGCTTCGAAGAATCTAAATCGATTCTAATTATTAGAATAATAGGCTTGGATCCGAAGTTACCGACTAATAAATCTACCCAAACTACTAACCTTTTAAACCTATAAAGGAATAATAGAAATCGAAAATTATAGTAGTAAGGCTAGGATTTTTACTAATTGCTTTTTCCTAAAAGTAAAGGTCTTAACGGATTACCTACCGGATTGGACTAAATTATTAGAAGGTATTAACCTAATAATTATTAGTAACCTAATTAATAAAGAGGACGTCTAGGACGTATTCTCCTAAATAGTGCCTAATAAGGCCCCTAGGGTCGATTAGTATTTAAACAAATTTTTAAAACTATATAAGCAATTATTCTAATAAACTATAATATATTTAATATCCGTTAGCCTCCAACTTAATTACTTCCTACAATAATTTAAAGATATAAAAATTATTATTTTTAAAAAGCCTAGAAAGAGCGTTGCCTAATAAAAGTTAGCGGGCGTATAGAGATTAATATCGCTATTTAATAATATAGGAAAAATCTTTAAGGTATTTATAGTTAAAAGATTTATATAGGTAATTAAAGAGTTTAACCTCCTACTAGAGGGCTAAATAGGTAATTAGGCAGGCCGTTCAATAGAGTTTATAATCTAGGTAATTACTAATATAGTATATATAGCCTAAAAATTCAAAACTATAACGTCCCTTATACTCCTTAATTTAAAAGGAATATTCAATAGAATTAACTATAGGTAGCTTCTATATACCCTATAGGAAATACAATTCCCAATATAGATTATTAGGTAGGTAATAAATTTTATCGCTAGGAGGAGAGGTTCCTTCTTCTTCGATAACGAAATATCCCGCCCCTATACAATTACTACTAGCGTATTACAAGGCTCCCCCCTCTTTTCTATTTTATTTATTCTCTTTATTACCCTATTATACTAGAAGTTAATAATAATTCTAAATATAATTATAGTTGGCTTTATAAATAATATTAATATTATAGTAATAGTCTATACTATTAAAAAAAATTATTAGATACTATAAATAATATAGGAAGTATATTCGGAATAGGCCGGGGCGAAAGGTATAGAATTTAAAGTAATTAAAATAGAATTAATATATTTTATACGGACGAGGGTACTAAGGATAGAAACTCTTTAATTTAAGAATATTATATTTTAATTAATAGAATTAATATAATTCCTAAGGGTATAGCTAAACTATAAACTTAATTATAGGGTTTATATAGAAGCGGTAAAATAAAAAATAATAATTTAAATAAATATATTTATAAAATTAGTAACGAAGATATAAAGTTACTCCTTTACTTAAATGAGGGAAATATATATTAAATATATTTATAATGCTATTATATATAGAGCCTTAATATTCTACTAACTAACTAAAATTAATAGAAAATTATAAAGGATCGTAATTAGGCTAATAAAATATTAGATTAAGTATTTAAAAGTTATCGCTAGAATATATAAAGCTATACTAGTAAAAAACCTAAAGATAGAAATATTCTATCCGCTACTCAACCTCTACCTTAATAAGAAGGTCCGAACCTTCGAAGAAAGGTTCGCCTAAACGGACTAAGCCCAGTTTATATAAGGGATAATAATTTAAGTCTCTAACTATATTTAGGTATAATAATCGAAAGGTTAACTACCCGCCAACAAACTAAAAAGTAGTACAATTAAAGTACAATAGGCCGAAGAATAGGCGCTAATAGAGAAACTACTAATAATAATAGCTAGTCCCCTCCCGGATTTAGAAACCCTATTACTACTATTATAAATCTTAAAATTAATAACCGCCAACCGGGAAGAGTAGTTAGAAAATACAACGAATTAGAAATAAATATTATATTATAATTACTATTTAACGGCGGTAATAATAAAATTAAAGTAATAGTACGAATTTACTATCGCTAACCTCACCCTTAAATTTAGTAGAAAAGTTATTTAGTAATATATAATTAATATAAAAAAGAAGAAAGGAAGACGCTAAAAACCAAAAGAAAATAAAAAAGAACTATACTTACTAATTAAAGCGAAGAGCTCCCTCCTTATCCAAATTAAGACGGAAATTATCGGCCTCCGGGCTTTCCTCTATAGAAAGAAAATACTAAATATCCTAACCTCTATCTATATCTATAAACTTAAAAAAGAAACCTTTATTTATATTATCCTAAATTACTTCAATGTAGATATTAACTTTTAGAATAACCTAGAAACCTAGCTACTAATAAAGGAGGAATTCTAAAAATTCCTAAATAATAGAACTAAAACCGAAAGAATTTTATTATAAATATTAAAGTTAAGGAGGTTAAAAAAGTACCATTTAATAATCGAATTAGAGGAAGAACAATATAAAGAAATTGTAAAATATTTTTAAAAAGAATATAAAATATTAATAATATTAGAATAAAAGGATAGGAGTAGGGAGAAGGTAATTGTACTAATTATAGGAATTATTTAAACTGTAGCTACAATAAGAATTAAAAAATACTATTTAGTAAACGTTTAATTGTATTTAAAAAGCTACTCGAATAATTCTATTATATAAACTTAGTTCGTAGTAACCTTATAACGCTATTAGACCCAATTATTATTTATAAAGGGGCGGCCGGGAGTATTAATAATTATAAGGTTACTAAAAATAAAATTACTACTATTAGAACCGGAGACTATACGAATAAGAGTAGTAAAATTACTACTGCTGGATATAATATATATAGGAATAATAGTACTACTACTAAAGCCGGATATAATTTAAACCGGATTTATAGTACTACTACTAGGAAGAGAAGGGATATAGCCGTAGCGAATATTTCTTATAATGAATTTACAATAACCCTTCTATTAGAAATTAGTAATATTATATCTAATAGTACAAAGAAAACGCTCGTAGTTAGTAGGCAGCTCGTTACGTTCCAAACGAATATATATACAATAAGTAAAATCGTTAGTAGTACGAACGAAAGCATTTAAATTAAATTTAAACCTATTCTAGCTACTTAATACTATAGTAATAACTATTACTTAAATAATATTACGGGCGTCGTATAAGCCTATAAAAATATTTAATATATATATTTTATAAATATAGGAGTAAATAGTATTTTAGGTACCGCCGGCTAAAATAGAAGTTAAATAATAATAAAGGAAAGGAAATACAAAAAATAAGAAATTTACTAATTATTAAAATAAAGTAAATCTTCTTAGTAATAACCTTACGGAAAGCGTTAAGGGAGTTAAATTTATTATTACGTAGAACGGAAGCGAAATTTAGAATATAGTAAAAGTAAAGAATTTTACGAACAATATTAATTAAATTAGTATAAAGGCCGAAGAAAATAAAAAAGGAAACTATACTGGTTTGGAGGAGGATAACTACTAAGGAAGTTATAAAAGGTATAAATAAAGAATATAAGCTCTAGAAGTATAACCGTAGGGGACGTAGGGCCTAGGGACGTACTAGAGGAGGGACCCTCTATATTAGAGGTTAAATCGATTGGACTAGAGTAATAACGGCCGGAGGAAGCTATCTTATTAGAAGGTACAATAGGGAGGAAAGAGAAGAAGGACTAGGAAGGGGCGCCGCGTAGGGGATTATATAAACGAGGGAAGGGGTCCTTATACTATTATAAATAAATATAAATCCGTAGGGTAATAGAGTAAATAATAGGGAGGAGGGGTTTATAAACGGAGTAAGGAAGCGGAAAGGTAGAATAATAAATAAGGAAATAAAACGGGGAAGTAGGAAGAAAGTAGAGGAAGGAGCGGTAGGGAGTGAAATAGAAAGATAGTAAAGGAAGTAGTACGCCTAATTTAATCCTATTCCTATTATCTTTATTAATTTAATATTAAAATAATATAGTAGTAGAAGAGACGAGATTAATTCGTTATAGTAGTAAGTAAGAACCGTTATAGTAGTAAGCAAAGTAGGAGCGGCGTAGAGAATTACGACCGAAATAGAGCTGGGGGTTTTCATCCGGCGGTATTTAACACTATACGGTTTTCCCCTCCAGAGAATTGGAGAAGGACCCTATGCTAATAAGGCGCTATAGTTATAGTATAGGGAATAAGACTATTATTATTATATAAATTATTTATTTACAAAAATATTTCCGTTAATTCCCGAATTAATAAGTATATTAAATATAAATAAAGATTTACTATTATATACTATAATATAATAGGTTAATAATACTTCCCTACTAAAGTAATCCTTTAAAAAATCTTTATCTACTTTAATTGCTATCTCCTTAGTTACCTCTTTTAGATTCTTTTTAGAATAAGTATTTATTAATTTAATCTTTAAGAGGGAGTTTAATATTCCTAAAGTAATTAATTTTTCAATTCTACGGCCGCCTCCTTACGAGCGAATTATTCTACTAGTTCGTTAATATAATTCGAATTAGTATATTTATTAGAATAGTCCTAGAAATAATAACCAGTTTATTTATAGATAAAGTATTTATCTTCCTCTAGGAGCTTACGAATCTCTTCTTTAATTATTTCGGGAGGGCAATAGGATCCTAAACCCTTAGCTATAAATAATAAGGAGGACGAAGATCCTCTAACTTTACTAAAGGGCCCGGAAGAAGAGGAAAAGGACTTATTATTTTTTATTTTTATCTTTATCTTTCTATTTAACTTTCTATAAACGTTAATTATTCTCTACCGCTTTCTTAACTATACGTACGAATATAATAAAATCGATTTTATTCTTATTATAACTAAAGAGAAAGGTATTCTAAATGTCCGTAAGTAGCTTCTAATTAAATTCCTATTTCTAAATATCGGCCGGATAATTATACTTACCAGCTAAACGTATAAATATATTCCGGAATTCCTAGAAATCGTAGCTTATTTTAAACTAAAATTAATTGAATTCGTAAATAGCCTTTTCCTTACGGTTATAGTTATAGTATTTATTCCTTAAATAATTTAATAAATTTTAGGAAATTTAAATATAATAGGGGCCGTCGTTTAGGTAGGGTTTTAAGTCCTAAGCAGCTTTACTAACCGTCCGGTTTTTAATATATATCTTCTTAGATTTATTATCGGAAAAGTAATTAATATTAAATTTTAATTTATTTTAAATACAACGATACTAAACGTTAAAAATTATAGTATTTTTATCCTTTTCATTATAGAAGTATAATAGGTCTTTTTCTTTTACTAATAGCCTACTAATATTAGACGTAAAAGTAATTATATTCGGGGTACTTTTACAATTGTTATTATCCGTATCAATATTTTAATTATAATTACGGCGGTAGTGGTTGTAATCGGCTTCCTAGAGGGTTAATTCGATAGTAACTTTCTTTTTTTACTTATATAAATCAAAGTTCTCCTTAGTAAATTAGGAAATAATTATATTCAAATTACAAATTTCGTTTTCCTTAAAAGCTATTTCTATACTTAATTCCTCGGCCTATACTCTTATAGTAGTAAAAAGGTTACGGGTTTTAATTAACTCTTTTTTAATTGTATTTAATTTAATTAAAAGTTTAAAATTGTAAAGGGACAGTAGAGCGGTACGTAGGTGCTAGCCTTATGTAGTATATTAAGGTTCTACGAAGAAAGAAAGGAGAAAACGCTACCCTCCGGGTCGTTCGAATATTGATTTGGGGTAGCATATAAGAACATATACGTTAATTTTCTACAGTGATTTTTTTTCGAATTTTCAGTAAGGATACTGGATCAGAAGACGCACTTTCTAGATTGAATAGATTTGAATAGTTAGCATAGACGAAAGACAAAGAATGAAGGGCTAACCTAATAAGATAATAGACTAGAAAAGGTAGAAAAATAGGGATAATAAAAGGAAAAAAGATAGAAAAGGAGAAATAAAATATCGAACTTTAGAAAATAAAATAGTAAATTATTACAATACTTATTTCTTTACTATACTAAATAATTAATCTTTTAATTTTAATTCTTAGTAAAAAAAGAATAATTTACTTTTAGTAATTTTTAATTATCTACTTCTATTTGCCTATTATATTAAATAATTATTTATCCCTCTCGAAGGAATATTTACTCATTTTTCTATCTACTTCTAGAAAGAGGATACTAAAAGATTTAATAACTATCCTTACTTTCCACCGAAAACTAAATATTAAACTATACAATAAGATATATAACGTTAGTAAATTATATTTAATTTAATACTTCCTATCTCGACTATTCGAAAAAGGCTTAGAAATTACTTACTACCTAACTCTATTTAATTAAATATCCGAAAACTATAGTCCTTACAATAATTATAGTAATATTAGTATTATTATTATAATTTCTTACTATTTCAAATTAGTAATAAGGATAAAATAAATATTAAACCCTATATTAAATTAACCAAAACGAATATAGGAATTTTACAACTTCCTATCCTCATTGAGGTTTATTTAATAATTACTAGCGAAATTTAATTAATCGTTATAGAAAAAGTTTAAATAACCTTATTTTAAAAAGGCGTAAAAATCCTTAGTACCGGATATTCGCTATAGTCCGGGGCCCTCGATAGTATCCGATATATAGTTATATTAGTAGCTATACTACGATTACTAATAATATAACTAATTAGTAATTATCCAACTACTATTCAGATATAATATCGGAATACGGATAATAAAATAAATAACTAATAAAAAAGATATACAAACGAATATCCGAACGATAATAATTGAATATAAGCAAGTACAAATAATAAATAAATTACTATATAGTAGTAATTCAATTATATAACCCAATAAATAAACGAATATCCAATTAATAATATTTAAATAATAGTAAGAATAGACAATTGATAAGCTACTTAAACGGTAGCTTAATTAAAAAACTATCCGAGAATAATAAGTAACAAAAGAATCTACCGATAAACTAGGGTAAATATTAACCTTAGGCCTTTAAGGACTAATATCCCTAAATTTATAATATATAGCCCTTGCCTAAGTATAGAAAGATTAAATAATATTTAGACCCTTTTTCTTCGAAAGCCTATAATTAGTCCTTAAAGGGAAGGGTACTAATTATTACCTCCAAACTCTTCCTTCGCGTAATATATTAGTAATAATTATTAATAAACTTTAAGGATGATAATTATTACTGTTATTACATTTTAAAAACTAAGAGGAAGTAATTAATTATTATAAATCCTTATTAAAGGGGCT
>NW_011929465.1:7763-11565 GCF_000182925.2 Neurospora crassa OR74A
AAATTCGAAAAAGAAAGAGGGAAAAAAAAAAAAATTAAATAATATATAAGTAGAATAGATAATACTAATAGAATTTAAAATAATAGAAATATCTTTATAATTTTAACTTCGTAGACTAATTATAAAGTATTATATTAGCTTCCTATATTAATATTAGAGCTATTCTTATTATCCCTTCTAAATCTTACTCTTCCTTCCTCTACCTCTATATTAAAAATTACCTTTTTCCCTTTTTTACAACTTAATTAATTTCCGACCCCTTCGCTAATTTTATTAATATACTTATTACTAATCCTTTTTAAGAACCCCTTACTAAATTTAAATAGGGACGATTACTATTAAATCCCCGGCTATTACTATAATAGCGAATACAACTAGCCTATTATAGAAAACCTATTAGTATATCTACTTAGCTCTATTCGTACTTTATATTCGTATACTTTATTTACCTCTTCGCTTAATCTTCGAATCTAGCCTCCGCCTTCTTATATTACTCTTTTATAACTTATCTAATCGCCTTTAGGACTTTATTATATTAAATTAGAAATTAATTATTCCTAAAGCTTTAAATTTAAATAATATCCTTCGATTTATTAAAATCCCCATCCTATTACCCCTACTTCTACCCCTTCTAATTATTATAAATATCCTTCTTCAAAATTATTAGAATTAAGTATTATAATATTTGAGTAGTCCAATTAATTGTAGGAACTTAAATATAAAGTATAGTAAATATTAAATAACAACCTATTAGGTAATAACCCTTTAAGTAATAATCCGCCCAAAAATTTATTTAATACGTACCTAATACAAATATTAATAGGTAAAACTTTTATAACTTCCTTCGTAAAAGATTATATATTTAAAATTAAATTTAAAGGGAAGAATATTATTATATACTTAAAGGAGTTTAATAATAGGGTTTAAGACTATTACTTCTCTAATAAGGCTAAACTAAATACTTAGTACTAATAGTATACCTTAGACGCCCGAAAAATTTATAGAAAAATAATGAAGGATACTATTATTAAGGGTGCCTAAATATAAAAAGAATTCTATCGTTATCTTAAATAAGAATTCTTAGTATTAGACCCTAATTAAACGGATAATAAAACTACTATATTAAAAGTCTTCTATAGTAAATTAATTCCTTATAATGGAGCAAAAATTATTAAAACCGTATTTAAATATTTAGTACTTCTAACGAAGCAACCGGAGAAAGAGAAGGAATTTATTTAATTTATAGCTATATACAATTTCTATAAGAAGTTTGCAAAGAAAATTAAAAGAATAATTATAATAACTATAGGTTTGAAAGAAAAGGTCTATTAAATAATTTAGTTACAATTTTATATTGAGGTAATTAAGACTATCTACGAATATTTTAATTTCGAAGATAGTATTAATATTAGTAAAGAGGGGGATAATTTATTAAACGATAGCCTCAATAGGGCTTAGATTAAGAAGAAGATATTAGCGGTTATTAATAAGAAAGGTAATTTAATTAGATTAAATAATAATTCCAATTAACCTTCTTATAAGAAAATTCCTTCGGTAGCCTAAACTACTACTTCTACACCCACTACGTCCTATTTAATTAAAAAATTAGATATCGAAAAAATAATTAAAGAATTTAGCCAAATAAGGATAATATAGACCCAACTTAACGATAAATTAATAAAAAAACAAAAAGAGGAAGTCTAAATTAACTTTTTATTAATAATTAATTAGAATAGTCCTACTAACAATAGAAGGGGCTATATAGACAGCTCCTTTATAAAAGGTAGAGGTAGCCAAAGAGGCGGCCGAAGAGGAAATTAAAGTTATAGAGATTCTTACTAAGTCCGTTGCTACTAGTATAGTAGTAATTACTACTAGAACTAATATTAGGAAATAGTAAATAATATTTAGAAGGGCAAATTAATAATTTTCCAACCTTAGAATCCTATATTAGCCTTATAAATAATAATTACTATCAGAACTAAGGAGGACTATAACGATTTTATTCCTAATAAATCTTTAATTTTAGCCGTTAAAGATAGGAAATTAAGACTTCTAATATAATCCTAAATAGCCGTCTACAGGACGTCTCCTAAATATAAAGCTATCTTCGACTACTAGAAAAAGAATATTTAAGTACTAAAGAAAAAATACTATTTCGAACCCGAATTCTCCTTACTACTTAACAACGCCCGTAGTAAATAATAATAATAGAATAGTAATTCGAATACCTCTATAAATATAATAGGTACTAATTTATTAAAGTACTACTATATAACTAATAGATTAAATATTACCTAAGAAATATATTAGAAGTCTCCTACCGAGTATAAAGTCGTTACAATTTACTAAATACTAATAGAATACCCCTAAACCCTTAATAGCCACTTTATTAACTAATCCTATATAATTAAAAATTACCTAATCCTACTACTATTCTAAAGGTAAGTACTTTAAAATTTAAGGAACGTATTAGAAGAATCTAATATTATAATTATAGAACTATTACTACCTTTAATTAATAGTCTATTAACTATACTTCCTAAGGATATACCAATATTAAATAGCGATATAATATCTACTAGACAAGTACTTTCTTCTCTATACTATATAAAAGCCCCTATAAATCCTTCCAATTAACTTAAACAATACAACCTTTTTACAATTTTTGTAGAAATAATATATAATTAGGCCCGCCTTATTAAAAAGATACAATTTTTAAAATATAAAATCGAAAGTACTTATTAAATGCTAAATAGTATTGTAATTAATCCGACGCTATTTATATAAAATACTGATATATAAGTATTTAATAAGTAAGTTACAAACTTTATAGGAGAAGTTTTTTTTCCTAACTATTTACCTAAGTAGCTATAGTAATTAAATATTACTAATAATAGTACTGCTATATTTAAAAGTAATTAACCCTAAGCCCCTTCCTTAAAGGTTAACCAAATGCCTCTAGTAATATAACTAATAAAAATTTTTAAATTAATAGTAGAAAATAAAATAATTAATTTACTAACCCCTAATTCTAATAAAAAGAATGTATTAACTAAACTTAATACTTCGTCTATAAAGTTTACCAAAATTATTAATACCAATACCGTTATAAAGGAAGCTATTTAACGGGTTAAAAACTAATACCTTCTTGTATTTAAAACTATCAACTACAATATTCCCTATCGAATTAGGGAATTATATTATATAGATTAACGATTTACAATTATACTAATCACTCTTATTTAGTATAAAGCCGGCCTTAATAAAGAGAATATTATTATAATCTCCTATAAAGGTAATACAATAATTAATTAGTTAGAAGAAATAAATTAGGTTATTCCTATAACTCAATACGAAATCAATAGCGTATCTATTAAAGGAATCCTAAATAATAGGAACAATACTCCAAATTCTACTATAACCTCCGTCTACTACTTAAATTAAAGATTAAATAGTACAATTAAACTTATCCGCAAAAATATATTGAAATCCGCCTTGGAATATATAATAGAGATAATTATTCTTATATAGTTATACGTCTATTTATATAAGCTCTCCTACCTATTATATTTAGGAGATATAATAAGAATTTCTATTCTACTTACTTCATTTATTTCTTTATAATAAAAGGGATTAAAAATTAAAACCCTCTTTAATATTAATGTAAAGGTAAATATAATTATTTATAATTTAATTAAGGAATATAGATTAACTATTACTAATACTAGAATATTAAATATAGATAGTAATAATAATAAATAGGATTTCGTTAGGGAAGTATATAATTAAGTATAGTTCG
>NW_011929466.1:0-618 GCF_000182925.2 Neurospora crassa OR74A
GTTAGGTATATAGGGTAGGTAAATATATTTAGGTATACAATTTTTATATAAATAATAATTATATTAGGAAAGTAAAGGCGAGGGCCTATATAGGGTAAGTAAGAAGGATTAAAAAGTTTACAGGGGTTAAGGGGTTACTTTTTATCTCCTATTAAAAGGGGCTTATTAAAAGAAAGGGTAGGGTAGTAGTAGGAGGGGGTAAGTAAATAAAGAAGCTATATAATTAAATAAAGGTATTTATAATTTTTTTATTAAAAAATATAGTAGGGTAGGTAGGAAAAGGTTATATAGGATTGTATTTTTATATAAAGTAAAAGTATAAAGGGGGAGGCTATCTTTTTAATTTCTAGGTAAGCGAGGCAGTAGGTAAACTATTTATGCTAGGAATAGTTTAATCTTTAGGGGGGGAGCGAAAATTTCTTTCTTCTTTTTCTTTGCCTTTTTTATATATTTATTCACTTTCTTTCTTCTTTTTCTCCTACCTCTTTTTTCTTCCTACTTTTATCCTCTTTATTACTCTTCCTCCTCCCTTTCCTTTCCTCTCCGTCTTCCTTCATTTTAATCCTTTTTTTCTTTTCTCTTCCTTTATCTTTTTTCTTTATAACTTTTAACCTCTTT
>NW_011929466.1:718-1606 GCF_000182925.2 Neurospora crassa OR74A
GGTAGGTAAGGAAAATATAATTAATTTAATAAAGAAAGTATAGTCTTTATAAATTTAGAACGAGATTCCTAAAAAGGTACAACCTAATTAGGTAATTAGGTAATTGTAAATCGATTTTTAAAATTTCCTATACTAAGGAATTTCGTAGGAATTAAAAAATTGTAGTTTAGACCGTCGGACTGTACTATCCCTAAATTCAAAGTTAGAAGGTATATAAAAAGGAGCGGTGGAAAATAATAGGAAAAAGCGAATAGTAAAATTATTCGATTATCCTTACCTCCAACTCCCTCTTATAAATATAAGTAAGGACATATAAGGCTTACTCTACCTAAAAGCCTTTTATAAGAGGGCTACTCTAACTTATAACTTAAATACCTTCCTATAATAACCTATAAAGGAAATCAAATTCCAATTTATAGAATATTATTATCGTGTAGCTCCCTATAATCTACCGGGGAATTAATATTAATAATACAAACCACCTTAATACTATTTTAGTAAGGGTTCTACCTCTACCGGGCAATATTTAAGAAAATCCTATAAATACTAAGGAGTACCCTATAAATATTAAAGGGTAGGCTTTATAAATAATTAACCGCTAGCCAAACTTATTTATAAGCCGCCGGGGGTACCGGCCAACTAAGGAAGCCTTTAAGTAGAACCTTCTATACTAAGCCTCCTCTTAAAGCGTATAGACGGTATATAAGAGGTATTCTATATTCTCCCGTCCTCCTACCGACTACACTCTAGGGAATTTAGGAAGGGAAAGTAAATATATATCTTAAAGCAAATTCGGCCCTACTATATAAACTTCGGACTACCTACCTTCGTAACTTTATAAATTCTTCCGCTTACTTACGAGCGGTTAACTTTTCTAAGCGTACAATA
>NW_011929466.1:1706-6769 GCF_000182925.2 Neurospora crassa OR74A
TTTATTAAAGACTAACTACTATAAAAACATTTACTAAGGATGTTTTTATTAATTAAGAACGAAAATTAAGGGATCGAAGACGATTAAATACTATTATAGTCTTAACTATAAATTATACCAATTAAGGATCGGACAATATTATTTTTTGACCCGTTCGGCACTTTACAATAAATTAAAATATTTAAGCTCCTAAAGGAATATAGTTATAAGGTTGAAACTTAAAGAAATTAATAGAAGGGTACTACTAAAGGTAGAGCCTACGGCTTAATTTAATTTAATACGGGGAAATTTATTAGGTCTAAATACAATAAGGATTAATAAATTAAAAGCTCTTTCTTAATTTTATAGGTAATAGTATATAGCCGTTCTTAATTAGTAGAATAATTTATCTACTTAATTATAATAACGAACGAAACTTTAACTTACTAAATAGCTTATATTACTTTAGTAGTACGCTAGCTTTTTAAAGGGACTATTAATTTAAACTAATAGAAATTTAAAGTAATAACAGGTCTATAATACCTTTAAATATTTTAGGCCGTATATATACTATACTAATATAATTAGCAAATACTCCTTTAACCGGAAGGTCTAAGTAATTTTATTAAATTATATTATATTAAGGATAAAGTATTACAATTATTATTTTTCAACAAAGAATCCCTAATAAGCGCAAATCATTAATTTATATTAATTACATCCCTACCCTTTATATATACCGCCTATCACTACTACTAATTAAATAACTTAATAAAACTTCCGAATTAGCCTAAAAAAGTCGGCAATAACTACCTAAAGCCGGAAAATTATCCAAACTCAATTATTTAGAGGAAATAAAAGTTATAATAAAATCTCCGTTAATAAATTAGCGGAAGGATTATTATAGAATTATAAAACTCCTATAAACTATTATAAATCTTATTTGTACAGTTACTTCGGCACTAATAGTCTAAAAAAGCCTTCGGGCCCTCCCGGATCCTCGGGTCTCCCATTCGCAAAAAACTACCTACTAAAGTACCAAAACTAAATTTTTAATATTTTATATCTTTCTAAGTAAACTTTTAAATAAGTTAAAACTTTTAATAACAGATCTCTTAATTCTAATATTAATAAAGAACGTAGCGAAATATAATAAATAATATAAATTATAGAATTTAGTAAATTATTAAATTTTTAAACGTATATTATATTCGCTAATATTCTAACGAATATACTTATTTGAATGTTATTTTAATTATTAAACTCTATTTACATTAGAGATCCGCAATTATCCGTAGTCCCTTAAAATTAATAGCGGGCTCGTTAGTTATACCGAGCGTAGTAACTTTATATTACTATAGTTATACGGCGGGTTCTTACCGTAAAACCCCCTATTTTTAAAATTGACCTCGGATTAAATAGGAATACCCGTTGAATTTAAATATATTAATAAGCAGAGGAAAAGAAACTAATAGGGATTACCCTAATAACAGTAAGTAAAGTAGTAATAACTCAAATTTAAAATTTAGCTTCAACCCGAATTATAATTTATAAAGGAAGCTTTTAGTAAAGCACCTTCTAAATCCCTTAGAACAAAGCACTATAGAGGGTAAGAGCCCTATATAGTCGGATGCCAATCTAATATAAAGCTCCTTCAATAAATTAAATAATTTAGGAATACTATTCAAAATAGGAGGTAAATTTCTTCTAAAATTAAATACCAGCTAGAAATTAATAGTATACAAGTAGAATAATTAAAAGATGAAAAGCACTTTAAAAAGAGGGTTAAATAGTATGTAAAATTATTAAAAGGGAAATATTTATAATTAAATTTATATTGTTCCAATTATTTAATATTCTTACTAGTATATTTAGGATAGTTCAAACTAGTATCGATTTTAGCGGAGGGATAAAGGTCCGGGGAATATAACTCCTCTAGGAATATTATAACCCCGGGCGTAATACCTTCGCCGGGATTAAAATTCGTATATTTATAAGGATACTAGTATAATAGTTATTAATGACCCGTCTTAAAATACGGACTAAAGAATTAAAGTTTTACGCAAATATTTGGGTATAAAACCCGTATATATAATAAAAGTAAATGTAAGTAAGAGCTTCGGCGTATTATTAACCGATTCTAATATATTTAGATAGATTTAAATAAAAGCGTTAAACTTTAAACCCGAAAGATAGTAAATTATATTTAAATAGGGTGAAGCTAGAGGAAATTCTAATAGAGGTTCGTAGTAGTTCTAATGTACAAATTAATTGTTAAATTTAAGTATAGGGGCGAAAAATTAATTAAATTATTTAGTAGCTAGTTACTGCCGAAGTTTCCCTTAAGATAGTAATATTGTTCTTTAATTTTATAAGGTAAAGCGAATAATTAAAGATTCGGGGGCGCTTTTTAGCCTTTATTTATTTTTAAACTTTAAATATATAAGAAGCCTTTATTACTTAATTGAATATAAGTATTCGAATATACTAATATTAGTAGGCTATTTTTAATAAATAGAATTAATAATATAGAATAAATTAAATGTAGGGTTAAAATACTGGAGTAAACGCTTATTAAATACTATAAAAAGCGTTAATATATTTTAATAGTAGGACGGTAGCTATAGAAATCGAAATCCGCTAAGGATTATATAATAATTTACTTACCGAATATACTAACCCTAAAAATAAATAGCGCTCAAATGTCCCACCTATACTCCGCCCTTAGGGTAGAAATAATACTTTAAAAAATAAATAGCCGTAGAAATTAGTAATAAAACCTAAAGCGTAAACCCGAATTGAACGGCCTTTAATATAAATCTTAGTAGTAGTAGTAAATATTTTAATAAGAATTTAAAAGACCGAAGTAGGGAAAGGTTCTATATAAATAGCGGTTGGATATAGGTTAATCGATCTTAAGCTATAGGGAAATTCTATTTTAAAGGGGCATTTATACTTTATATAGCGAAAAGGAAGCCGGTTAATATTCTAGTACCTAAATATAGGTTTTGTGTAGTAACGCAATTAAACGTAGAAACAATAGCGGAAGCCCCGGGCAGAGTTTTCTTTTCTTTTTAATAGTTTATTACCTTAAAAACAATTTATTTAAAAATAGGGTTTAATAATTAGAAGAGTTTAATACTTCTATTAAGTCCGGTACACTCTTAACGTCCTTTAAAAATCCGTAGGAAGGAATAATTCTTATACTAAGTCGTACTTATAATTATAATAGGTCTTTAAAGTAAATAGCCTCTAATTAATAGAACAATATAAATAAAGGAAGTCGGTAAAATAGATCCGTAACTTTAGGAAAAAAATTAATTCTAAAGGTTAAATATATTAGGCTTTAAATAAACGCCCTAAAAATAGATCGCTACTAGCTAGGCAACCGGCTAATAATTTTTAATATCCGGCTATAAAAGCCCTTAATAAACTTCGGTCGTCCGGCGTATATTTAATAACTAACTTAGAATTAATATAAATAGGAGGAATTTAACTATTTAATTAAAATATAGTATTACAATAGTTAGAAAATAATATTAATACAATATAATTTCTATTTAATACTCTAAATATCAAAGTAAAGAAATTCAACTAAGCGCGGGTAAACAGTAGGAATAACTATAATTCTCTTAAAATAACTAAATACTTCGTTATCTAATTAATAACATATATAAATAAATTAATAAAATTCCTACTATCCCTATCTACTATCTAGCGAAACTATAATTAAAGGAACGGGCTTAATAAAATTAACGGAGAAAAAAGACCCTATTAAACTTAACTCTAATTTAATATTATAAAAAGATATAGGAAGTATAAAATAGGTAGGAGCTTCGGCGCTAGTAAAATACTACTACTCCTATTATTTTTTTATTTATTTAATTAAGCGGGGCTAGATTTTCGTCCAACTTCTAATTTTAAGGTCCTTTGCAGGCCAACCCGGATTAAAAATATTATTAAATAGGGAATTTGGCTAGGGTAGTACATTTATTAAACTATAATGCAAATATTTTAAAGGGGGCTTATAGAGAATAGAAATTTCTAGTAGAATAAAAGGGTAAAAATCCCTTTAATTTTAATTTTCAATATAAATATAAATTATAAAAGTATAGCCTATCGATCCTTTAATCCCTTAAAATTTAAAACTAGAAGTACTAAAAAAGTTACTATAGGAATAACTAACTTATAGTAGCCAAACGTTTATAGTAATATTGCTTTTTAATCTTTTAATATTGGCTCTTCCTATTATACTAAAATAGAATTCGGTAAATATTAAATTATTCACCTACTAATAAGGAACGTAAATTAAATTTAAACTATTATAAAATAGATTAATTTTACCCTATTAATAACCTTATTACAATAGTAATTAAATTTAATATAAGAGGAACTATTTATTTAAATAATTAGTTTTTACAATTGTCCAACTAAATAATACTACAATACTACTATTTATTAAATAATAATTAAATACCTCTAAATTAAAATCTATACTAAAATATAATAATACTTTTAGTATATTATAAACGTATAAAAATAGGCTCCAGCCTTGTATTTTAATAAGTAATTCCTCTATTAGCTTTAAAATAGCTAGTAGTAATTTATATATTATAATTTTAATACGTACTAAATTAAATTCTTTATAAACGATTTAAATATACGAAAGAATCTTATAAGTAGTAGAATAGCCTTATTATTATAATTTATTAAGGGTAAGCCCTCCTTCGCCTAAATTTCCTAATAAAAAAGTCCGCCTAATAAATAGGTATTTACTAAAGGGTCCCCCCGAAATTTAATTACTAAAATCCGAAAGGGCGAAAGCGCTTTACCGGAGGGAAAGTATAGGGTAAGTAGGGATAGGAAAGGGATTTAATTAAATTTAGTATTTCCCGGGTTTGGATAATATTATCTTAGGGGTATGGGTAGGCCGGGTATAAGGAGTTTACTATACTAGTAGCTAGCCTACAAAAAGCTCGGTAACTATATATAGTATATATTTAGGGAAGTGTCGATTAGCGTAATATATACGGGTACAATTAGGCCAGACCTTTACAAATCTTAATAATTATAATAAGTAGGGT
>NW_011929466.1:6869-7776 GCF_000182925.2 Neurospora crassa OR74A
CCTAACCCCCCTCCATTCCCTTCTTTTATATTATATCTATATAAGGATAAAAAAGTAATATGATTAATATATAAATAAAATAAAGAAGGTTCTTATTCTTCTTTTCTTTATTTTTTTTTTTTTTTTTTTTTTTTTTTTTTTTTTTTTTTTTTTATATAATTTTTCTTACTTTCCTTCTACCTTTTTACTTTTATAATATCTTGCCCCCTTAGTAAGCTTCTTCCTTTCTTTTTCTTTTTATTCTTCTTTTCGTCCTCTTATTTTACCTCCAAATCTTTATTAAGTAAGGGCATTTATAAAGTAAATAAACACTTTTAAAATAGTAGGAGCCGGATTATAATAAGGGTAGAGGTTTTTTTTATAAATATAGGAAGAAGAAGGTATTCGGAGGTAACTAAATTAATTAATTAGAATCTATACGGTTTTAAATAAATTGTTAGGGAAGGGCAGGTAAATAATTGATAGTAGGAAAGAAGAAAAAGAAGAAAAAAAGAAAAAAAAAAAAGAAATTTTAAAAGTAGTAGAAGAAGAAGGGTAGTAGAATTTAGGGGATATAAATAGTTAATAGAATAGGTAAGGTATTAAATAGCTTTAATTATATAGGTAGGGAGGATATATTGAAATTAGTATATTAATAAAGAAGGTTAAATTAGTAAATATAAAAAGAAAAAAATAAAAATAATATAAATACTTTTAATATAATTATAAAATATTATAAATTATATTAGGGAAAATAAAAAATAATTAGCTTTTTACTTAATAGAAATGTAGTTTAAATAAACGCTATAGGGTAAATATATTTACTTTATATAAAAAAGGCGCAGCCGAAATTAAAAAGGTAGAAGAGAGAAAGGTAGTAAAAGGTGTATTTAATCCACCAAAGTAGAGGTTTAGTGTCAAGTATGTC
>NW_011929466.1:7876-8068 GCF_000182925.2 Neurospora crassa OR74A
AAAGAAAGGTAGTAAAGGATAGAAAGGAGATGATTATATAAATAATAAGATAGTTAAAGTACAAGAATCAAAAGCCGTAGAAAGATAGTAGAGAAGCGAAAGTCCACGTAGTAGGGTTAAGACAAGGTTCATAAATTTAAAAAGAGTCGAGAAACGAAATTACGCATGAAAGCGGGTCCAGTTCACCAACCC
>NW_011929466.1:8168-9397 GCF_000182925.2 Neurospora crassa OR74A
AATCGACCTTTAGAAACCGAAGTTTTAAAAAGGAAAATTATAAATAGGTAGCGTTTATTAAGTATAGGGTAAGTAAGAATTATAGGGTAAGTATAATAAACCTATATAAGAAAAATAAAATTAAAATTAAAAAGAAAAAAGTAGTAGGCGGGTAGTATTTACCGAGTATAAAGTAAATAGGAATAACCGGGTAGATAAGGAAAGTGTAATTAATTTAACGAGGAAGGTGTAATTTTTATAAATTTGGAGCGAAATTCTTAAGAAGGTACAATTTAATTAGGTAGTTAGATAATTATAAATCGATTTTTAAAATTTTCTATACTAAGGAATTTTACGGGAGTTAAAAAGTTGTAATTTAAACCGTTAGGCTATACTATCCCTAAATTCGAAATTAGAAGGTATATAAGAAGGAGCGGCGGAGAGTAATAGGAAAGAACGAATAATAAAATTATTTAATCGTCCTTACCTCTAATTCCCTTTTATAAATATAAATAAGGATGTATAAGGCCTATTCTACCTAGAAGCCTTCTATAAGAGGGTTACTCTAATTTATAATTTAAATACCTTCCTATAATAATTTATAAAGGAAATTAAATTCTAATTTATAGAGTATTATTATTATATAACTCCCTATAGTTTACTAGGGAATTAATATTAATAGTATAAACTACCTTAATATTGTTCTAGTAAGGACTCTACCTCTACCGGGCAGTATTTAAGAAAATCCTATAAATATTAGAAAATACCCTATAAATGCCGAAGAGTAAGCTCTATAAATAATTAACTATTAGTTAAACTTATTTATAAACCGCTAAGGGTACTAATTAATTAAGGAAGCTTTTAAATAGAACCTTCTATATTAAGCCTCCTCTTAGGGCGTATAAATAATATACGAAAAGTATTTTATATTTTCCTATCCTCCTACCGACTATATTTTAAAGAATTTAGGAAGGGAAAGTAAATATATATTTTGAAGTAAGTTTAGCCCTGCTGTATAAACTTCGGACCGCCTACCTTTATAATTTTATAAATTCTTCTATTTACTTATAAGTGGTTAACTTTTCTAAGCGTACAATAATTACCTAATTAATTCTATTAATAATTATATATTTATTTTAAAAATTAAATTATATATATCTAAATTTAAGTAATTAAATTGTAAAATTACGAATAGTTTATTAAATTAATTATAATTTATTTAATAGTACTTTACTATATAAAAAACGTAG
>NW_011929467.1:0-8983 GCF_000182925.2 Neurospora crassa OR74A
ACTTCGGATTAAGTAGGAATACCCGCTAAACTTAAATATATTAATAAGCGGAGGAAAAGAAATTAATAAGGATTACCTTAGTAATAGCGAATAAAGTGGTAATAATTTAAATTTGAAATTTAGCTTTAGCCCGAATTGTAATTTGTAGAAGAAGCTTTTAGTAAAGTACCTTCTAAATCCCCTAGAATAGAACGTTATAGAGGGTAAAAGCCTTGTATAGTTGGATGCCGATTTAATATAAAGTTCCTTCAATAAATCGAATAGTTTAAGAATATTATTCAAAATAAGAAGTAAATTTCTTCTAAAGTTAAATATTGGCTAAAGATTGATAGTGTATAAATAAAATAATTGAAAAATAAAAAGTACTTTAAAAAGAGGGTTAAATAGTATATAAAATTATTAAAAGGGAAGTATTTGTAATTAAATTTATACCATTCCAATTATCCGGTATTTTTATTAGTATATTCGGAATAGTTTAAACTAATATTAGTTTTAGTAGAGGGATAAAGGTCCGAGGAATATAATTCCTCTGGGAGTATTATAGCCCTGGGCGTAATACCCTTATTAGGATTGAAGTTCGCGTATCTATAAGGATACTAATATAATAGTTATTAACGATTTATTTTAAAATATAGATTAAGGAATTAAAGTTTTATATAAATATTTAGGTATAAAACTTGTATATATAATAAAAATAAATGTAAGTAAGAGCTTTAGTATATTATCGACTAATTTTAATATATTTAGATAGATTTAAATAAGAATATTAAGTTTTAGACTTAAAAGATAGTGAATTATATTTAAATAGGGTAAAGCTAGAGGAAATTCTAATAGAGGTTCGTAATAGTTCTAATATATAAATCGATTATTAAATTTAAATATAGGGGTGAAAGATTAATTGAATTATTTAATAGCTAATTACTACCGAAATTTCCCTTAAGATAGTAATATTATTCTTTAATTTTATAAGGTAAAGCGAATAATTAGGGATTCGGGGGCGCTTTTTAACCTTTATCTATTTTTAAATTTTAAATATATAAGAAGCCTTTATTATTTAATTAAATGTAGGTATTCGAATGTACTAATATTAGTAGGCTATTTTTAGTAAGTAGAATTAGTAATATAGGATAAACCGAACGTGGGGTTAAGGTATTGAAGTAGACGCTTATTAAATACTATAAAAGGCGTTAGTATATTTTAATAGTAAAATAATAGTTATAGAAATTGGAATCTGCTAAGGACTATATAATAATTTACTTACCGAATATACTAGCCCTAAAAATAAATAGCGTTTAAGCGTTCTACTTATACCTTGCCTTTAGGGTAAAAATGATACTTTAAGGAATAAGTAATTGTAGAGGTTAGTAATAAAACCTAGGGCGTAAACCTGGGTCGAACGGCTTCTAGTATAAATTTTAGTAGTAGTAGTAAATATTTTAATAAGAATTTGAAGGATTGAAGTAGGGAAAGGTTTTATATAAATAATAGTTAGATATAGGTTAGTCGATCCTAAACTATAGGGAAGTTCTATTTCAAAAGGGTATTTATACCCCGTATAGTAAAAGGGAAACCGGTTAATATTCCGGTACCTAAATATAGATTTTATATAATAATACAATTAAATGTAGAAATAATAGTGGGGGCCTTAGGTAGAATTCTCTTTTCTTCTTAATAATCTATTACTTTAAAAATAATTTATTTAGAAATAAGGTTTAATAGTTGGAAGAGTCCGATACTTTTATTGGGTCTAATACGTTTTTAATGTTCTTTAAAAATCCGTAGAAGGGAATAATTCTTATGCTAAATTATACTTATAACCGTAATAAATTTTTAAAGTAAATAGCCTCTAATTAATAGAATAATATAGATAAGGGAAGTCGGTAAAATAGATTTGTAATTTTAGGAAAAGGATTAATTCTAAGGGTTAAGTACGTCGGGTTTTGGGTAGATGCCCTAGGAGTAGATCGCTATTAGCCGGGTAACCGGCTGGCGGTTTTTAATATTCGGGTATAAAAGTCCTTAGTAGATTTCGGTTGTCTAGTGTATATTTAATAACTAATTTAAAATTAGTACGGATAAGGGGAATTTAATTATTTAATTAAAATATAGTATTGCAATGGCTAGAAAGTAGTATTAATATAATATAATTTCTATTTAGTATTCTAAATATTAAAGTAAAGAAATTTAATTAAGCGTAGGTAAATAGCGGGAGTAACTATAATTCTCTTAAAGTAGCCAAATACTTTATTATTTAATTAATAATGTATATAAATAGATTAATAAAATTCCTATTATCCCTATCTACTATCTAGTGAAACTATAGTTAAGGGAATAAATTTAGTAGAATTAATGGGGAAAGAAGACCCTATTAAATTTAATTCTAATTTAATATTATAAAAAGATATAGGAGGTGTAGAATAAGTAGGAGCTTCGGCGCTGGTAAAATACTACTATTCCTATTGTTTTTTTATTTATTTAATTAAGCAGAGTTAGATTTTTGTCCAATTTCTAGTTTTAAGGTCCTTCGTAGGCCGACCCGGGTTAAAGATATTATTAAATAGGGAGTTTAACTAGGGCGGTATATTTATTAAACTATAATATAAGTATCCTAAGGGGGGTTTATAGAGAATAGAAATCTCTAGTAAAATAAAAGGGTAAAAGTCCCTTTAATTTTAATTTTCAATATAAATATAAACTATAAAAGTGTAGCTTATTAATCCTTTAGTCCTTCGAAATTTGAAGTTAGAAGTGCCAGAAAAGTTACTATAGGGATAATTAGCTTGTAGCGGCTAAATATTTATAGTAATATTATTTTTTAATCTTTTAATATCGGTTTTTCCTATTATACCGAAGTAGAATTTAGTAAGTATTAGATTGTTTACTTACTAATAAAGAATGTAAATTAAATTTAGACTGTTGTAAGATAAGTTAATTTTACCCTACTAATAATTTTATTGTAATAGTAATTGAACTTAATATGAAAGGAACCGTTTATTTAAATAATTAGTTTTTACGGTTGTCCGACTAGGTAATACTATAATACTACTATTTATTAGATAATAGCTAAACGCTTCTAAATTAAAATCTATATTAAAATGCAATAATACTTCTAGTACGTTATAAATATATAAGAATAAGCTCCGGCCTTATATTTTAATAAGCAATTCCTCTATTAACTTTAAAGTGGTTAGCGGTAATTTGTATATTATAATTTTAATACGTATTAGATTAAATCCTTTATAAACGATTTAAATATATAAAAGGGTCCTATAAGTAGTAGAATAACTTTATTATTATAATTTATTAAAGGTAAACCCTCCTTCGCCTAAATTTCCTAATAAAAGGATCCGCTTAATAAATGGATATTTACTAGGGGGTCCCCCCGAAATTTAGTTATTAAAGTTTAAGAGGGTAAAAATACTTTATTGGAGGGAAAGTATAGGGTAAGTAAGGATAAGAAGGGGATTTGGTTAAATTTAGTATCTCCTGGGTTTAGACGACGTTATTCTAAGGGCGTAGGCGGGCCGGGTATAAGGGATCTACTATACTAGTAATTAACCTATAGAAGGCTTGGTAGTTATATATAATATATATTTAGGGAAGTGTCGATTAGCGTAATATATACGGGTACGGCCGGGCCGAACCTTTATAAATTTTAATAGCTATAATAGGTAGGGTAGGTAAAAGTAACCGATTAAGTAGTAGTGGGGTAGGAATAACCGGATAAGTGAGTAATTTTTGGGTAAATTTGTAATTTTAAATAAGTAAATATATTTGTAATTAGGTTAGGTATAGCGTTAGGTAGGTAAGTATATTCGAATTGTATAAAGTAGTATAGAGAAGAAAAAGTAAATAAGTACGTCCGGGCGGGTTAGGTATATAAGGTAGGTAAATGCGTTTAAGTATAGAATTTTTATATAAATAGTAGTTATATTGGGAAGGTAAGGGCGAAGGCCTATATAAGGTAGGTAAGAAGGATTGAGAAGTTTAGGGGGGCTAAGGGGTTACTTTCCAACTCCTATTGGGAGGGGTTTATTAAAGGAAAGGGTAGGGTAGTAGTAAAAGGAGGTAAGTAAATAAAAAAGTTATATAGTTAAATAAAAGTATTTATAGCCTTTTTATTAAAAAATATAATAAGGTAGGTAGGAAAAAGTTATATAAAATTATATTTTTATATAAAGTAAAAGTATAAAGGGGGAGGCTATCTTTTTAATTTTTAGGTAGGCGAAGTAGTAAGTAGGCTACTTGGGCTAGAAATAGTTTAATTTTTAAGGGGGGAGTAAAAATTTCTTTCTTCTTTTTCTTTTCCTTTTTTATTTATTTATTTTTTTTCTTTCTTCTTTTTCTCCTTCCTCTTTCTTCTTCCTACTTTTATCCTCTTTATTACTCTTCCTCCTCCCTTTCCTTTCCTCTCCGTCTTCCTTCATTTTAGTCCTTTTTTTCTTTTCTCTTCCTTTTTCTTTTTTCTTTTTAGTTTTTAACCTCTTTTTAGGGCTTTCCTCTCTTAATATTTCTTTTCTTATACCTCCAAACCCCCCTCCGTTCCCTTCTTTTGTATTATATTTATATAAGGATAAAAAAGTAATATAATTAATATATAAATAAAATAAAGAAGGTTCTTATTCTTCTTTTCTTTGTTTTTTTTTTTTTTTTTTTTTTTTTTTTTTTTTTTTTTTTTTTTTATATATATTTTTCTTACTTTCCTTCTACCTTTTTACTTTTATAATATCTTGCCCCCTTAGTAAGCTTTTTCCTTTCTTTTTCTTTTTATTCTTCTTTTCGTCCTCTTATTCTACCTCTAAATCTTTATTAAGTAAGGGCGTTTATAAAATAAATAAATACTTTTAGAGTAGTAGGAGCCGGATTATAATAAGGGTAGAGGTTTTTTTTATAAATATAGGAAGAAGAAGGTATTCGGAGGCGATTAAATCGATTAATTAGAACCTATATAGTTTTGAATGAATTGTTAGGGAAGGGTAGGTAAATAATTGATAGTAGGAAAGAAGAAAAAGAAGAAAAAAAGAAAAAAAAAAAAGAAATTTTAAAAGTAATAGAAGAAGAAGGGTAGTAGAATTTAGGGGGTATAAATAATTAATAGAGTAGGTAGGGTATTAGGTAGTTTTAATTATATAGGTAGGAAGGATATATTGAAGTTAGTATATTAATAAAGAAGGTTAAATTAGTAAATATAAAAAGAAAAAAATAAGAGTAATATAAATATTTTTGGTATAGTTATAAAATATTGTAAATTATATTAAGGAAGATAAAAAGTAGTTAATTTTTTACTTAGTAGAAATATAGTTTAAATGGATGCTATAGGGTAGGTACGTCTATTTTATATAAGAAAAGTGCGGTTGAAGTTAAAAAAGTAGAAGAGGGAAAGGTAGTAAAGGGTGGTATTTATTGAGTATAGGGTAGGTAAGAACGATTAGGTAGGTAAGGAAGGTGTAATTAACTTTTAGAAACCGAAATTTTAAAAAGGAAAATTGTAAATAGGTAGTGCTTATTAAGTATAGGGTAAGTAAGAATTATAAGGTAGGTACGACGGGCCTATATAAAAAAGGTAAAATTAAAGTTGAAAAGAAAAAAGTAGTAGGCGGGTAGTACCTATTGAGTATAGGGTAGGTAGGAATAATTAGATAGGTAAGGAAAGTATAATTAATTTAACGAAGAAGGTATAGTTTTTATAAATTTAGAACGAGATTTTTAAGAAGGTGCAATTTAATTAGGTAATTAAGTAGCTGTAAATTAATTTTTAAAATTTCTTATATTAGGGAATTTCGTAGGAATTGAAAAATTGCGGTTTAAATTGTCGGGTTGTACTGTCCTTAAATTCGAAATTGGAGGGTATATAAAAAGGAGCGGCGGAAAGTAATAGGAAAGAGTAAGTAGTAAAATTATTTAATTGTTCTTACTTCTAACTTCTTTTTATAAATATAAGTAAGGATGTATAGGACTTATTCTATTTAAAAGCTTTCTACGGGAGGGCTACTCTAACTTATAGTTTAAGTACCTTCCTATAATAATTTATAAAGGAAATTAAATTCCAATTTATAGAACGTTATTATCGTATAATTCCCTACAATTTATTGGGGAATTAATATTAATAGTATAAACTATTTTAGTACTATTCTAATAAGGGTTTTACTTCTATTGGGTGGTATTTAAGAAAATCCTATAAGCGTTAAGGAGTACCCTATAAGTACCGAAGGGTAAGTTCTATAGATAATTAGCTGCTAGCCAAATTTATTTATAAATTGCTGGGGGTATTGGCTAGTTAGGGAAGCCTTTGGGTAGAACTTTTTATATTAAACCTCCTTTTAAAGTGTATAGGCGGTATATAAAAGGCGTTCTATACTCTCCCGTCCTCCTACCGACTGTACTTTAAAGAATTTAAGAGGGGAAAGTAAATATATATTTCGAAGTAAGTTTAGCCCTGCTGTATAAATTTCGGACTACCTACCTTCGTAACTTTATAAATTCTTCCGCTTGTTTATAAACGGTTAACCTTTCTAAATGTATAATAATTATTTAATTAATTCTATTAATAATTATATACTTATTTTAAAAATTAAATTATATATATTTAAATTTAAGTAATTAAACCGCAAAACTACAAATAATTTATTAAATTAATTATAGTTTATTTAATAGTATTTTATTATATAGATAATTGTAGTAATTTTAAAGTTAATATATATTAAAAACCCCAACTTCGGAAAGGGTATATTTATTAAATTAAAAACTAATACCCTTCGGGGCTAATTAGTAATTTATAATAATTTCTCGAATTGTATAGCCTTGCATTAGTAATAATTTATTCAAATTTCTACCCTATTAACTTTTAACGGTTAGGTTTTGGCTAATTATAGTAATAATAAGTAATGGAGGGTTAGGGCTCAACCCCGGAAAAGGAGCCTAAAAAACGGTTACTATATCTAAGGAAGGTAACAAGCGTACAAATTACCCAATCCCGACACGGGGAGGTAGTAATAATAAATATTAATATAAGGTTTTTTTAGGTCTTATAATTAGAATAAGTATAATTTAAATCCTTTAACGAAGAATAATTGGAGGGTAAGTTTAGTACTAGTAATTGCGGTAATTCTAATTCTAATAGCGTATATTAAAATTATTAAAGTTAAAAAGCTTGTAATTGAACTTTAAGTTCGGCTTGTCGGTCCGCCTTACTATATATACTAATTAGGTCGGGCCTTTTTTCCTAGAGAATTATATACCCTTTACTAAATATATCGGAGAACTAGGACTTTTATTATAAATAAATTAAATTGTTTAAAAAAGGCCTATACTCGAATATATTAGTATAGAATAATAGAATAGGACGTATAATTCTATTTTATTAATTTCTAAGACCGCTATAATAATTAATAAGGATAGTCGGAGGTATTAATATTCAATTATTAAAGGTAAAATTCTTAGATTTATTAAAGATTAATTATTATAAAAGTATTTACTAAAGATATTTTTATTAATTAGGAACGAAAGTTAGGGGATTGAAGATAATTAAATATTATTGTAGTTTTAATTATAAATTATATTAATTAAGGATTGGATAGTATTATTTTTTAACCTATTCGGCACCTTATAATAAATTAAAATATTTAAGCTTCTAAGGGAGTATAGTTGTAAGGTTAAAATTTAAAGAAATTAACGGAAGGGTACTATTAGGGGTGGAGCTTACAATTTAATTTAATTTAATATAAGGAAATTTACTAAGTCCAAACACAATAAGGATTAATAAATTGAGAGCTCTTTCTTAATTTCGTAAGTAGTAGTATATAGCTATTTTTAATTAGTAGAGTAATTTATTTATTTAATTATAATAACGAATAAGACTTTAACTTACTAAATAGCCTATATTACTTTAGTAGTACGCTAGCTTCTTAGAGGGATTATCGGCTTAAGCTAATAGAAATTTGAAGTAATAATAAGTTTATAATACCCTTAAATATTTAGGCCGTACGCGCGCTATACTAATACAATTAATAAATACTCCCTTAGCCGGAAGGTCCGGGTAATTTTATTAAATTATATTATATTAAGGATAGAGTATTATAATTATTACTCTTCAATAAAGAATCCCTAATAAATGTAAATTATTAATTTATATTAATTACATTCCTACTCTTTATATATACCGCCTATTACTACTACTAATTAAATAATTTAGTAAAGCTTCCGAATTAGTTTAAAGAAGTTGGTAATAATTACCTAAGGCCGGAAAGCTATCCAAATTTAATTATTTAGAGGAAATAAAAGTCGTAATAAGGTCTCTATTAGTAAATTAATGGAAAGATTATTATAGAATTGTAAAACTCCTACAAACTATTGCGAATTTTATTTATATAATTATTTTAGCGCTAGCGGTCTAGAAAGGCCTTTAGGCCCTCCCGGATCCTCAAATCTCCTACTCGCGGGAAGTTACCCGCTAGAATACTGAAATTAAACTCTTAATATTTTATATTTCTTTAAATAAACTTTTAAATAAATTAAAACTTTTAATAATAAATTTCTTAGTTCTAATATTAATAAAGAACGTAACGAAATATAATAAATAATATAAATTACAAAATTTAATAAATTATCGAATCTTTAAACGTATATTATACTTACTAATATTCTAACGAATATATTTATTCGAATATTATTTTAACTATTAAACTCTATTTATATTAGGGATCTGTAATTATTTGTAATCCTTTAAAATTAATAGTAAGTTCGCTAATTATATTAAATGTAGTAACTTTATATTATTATAATTATACGGTGGGTTCTTACTATAAAACCCCCTATTTTTAAAATTAATTTCGAATTAGGTAAAAATACCTACTAAACTTAAATATATTAATAAGTAGAGGAAAAAAAACTAATAGGGATTGCCCTAATAATAGCGAATAAAGTAGTAATAATTCAAATTTAAAATTTAGCTTCGGCCCGAATTATATTTATAAAGGAAGTTTTT
>NW_011929468.1:0-6701 GCF_000182925.2 Neurospora crassa OR74A
CTAAATATAATTATAATTAGCTTTATAAATAATACTAATATTATAGTAGTAGCCTATATTATTAAAGAAAATTATTGGATATTATAAGTAGTATAGGAGGTATATTCGGAATAGGTAGGGGCGAGAGGTATAGAGTTCGAAGCGATTAAGACGGAGCTAATGTATTTTATATAGACGAGGGTATTAAGGACGGAAATTTTCTAATTCGGGGATATTATATTTTAATTAATAGAATTAATATAATTCCTAGGGGTATAGTTGGATTGTAAATTTAATTATAGGGCTTATATAGAAGTAGTAAAATAAAAAATAATAATTTAAATAAATGTATTTACGAAATTAGTAGCGAAGATATAGGGTTATTCTTTTATTCGGGTAAGGGAAATATATATTAAATATATTTATAGTACTATTATATATAGAGCTTTAGTATTTTATTAATTAATTAAAATTAATAGGAGATTGCGAGGGATTGTAATTAGGCTAGCGAAATATTAAATTAAATATTTAAGAATTATTATTAGGGCGTATAAAATTACGTTAGTAAGAAACTTAGAGACGGAAATATTCTATCTACCGTTCGACCTTTATTTTAATAAGAGGGTCCGAACCTTTAAAGAAAGGTTCGCCTAAACGGACTAAATCCAATTTATACGGGGGATAGTAACCTAAGTCTCTAATTATATTTAGGTATAACGATTAAAAGGTTAATTACTTATTAATAAATTAGAAAGTAGTATAATTAAAGTACAATAGGCCGAGGAATGGGCGCTAATAGAGAAATTATTAATAATAGTAGCCGGCCTTCTTCTAGATTTAGGGACCTTACTACTATTATTATAAGTTTTAGAATTAATAACCGTCGACCGGGAAGAGTAGTTAAAAGATATAACAAATTAGGAATAAGTATTATATTATAATTATTATTTAGTAGTAATAATAGTAAAATTAGGGCGATAGTACAAATTTACTATTACCGACCTTACCCCTAAATTTAGTAGAGAGGTTATTTAATAATATATAATTAGTACGAAAAAGAAGAAAGGAAGACGTTGAAAATTAGGAGAAGAAGAAGAAGAATTATATTTATTAATTAAAACGAAAAACTTCTTCTTTATTTAAATTAGGATAGAAGTTATCGGCCTCCGGGCCTTCCTTTATAAGAGGAAAGTATTGGACGTTTTAACTTTTATTTATACTTACAAATTCGAAAAGGAGACCTTCGTCTATATTATCCTAAATTATTTTAATACGGATACTAATTTCTAGAATAACTTGGAAATTTAGCTATTAATAAAAGAGGAATTCTAGAAATTCCTAAACAATAGAGTTAAAACCGAAAGAATTTTATTATAGGCGTTAAAGTTAAAGAAGTTAAGAGAATACCGGTTAATAGTCGAATTAGAGGAGGAATAATATAAAGAAATTGTAAGGCATTTTTAAGAAGAATATAGAATATTAATAATATTAGGATAGAAGGATAGGAGTAGAGAGGAGACGATTGTATTAATTATAGGAGTTATTTAAATTATAATTATAGTAAGAACCGAAAAATACTATTTAACAAGCGTTTAATTATATTTAAAAAATTATTCGAGTAATTCTATTATACGAACCTAATTCGTAATAATTTTATAGTACTATTAAATTTAATTATTATTTATAAGGGGGTAATTAGGAGTATTAATAATTATAAGGTTATTAAAAATAGAATTACTATTATTAAAATTAGAAATTATACGAATAAGAGTAGTAAAATTACTACTACCGGATATAATATATATAAGAATAATAGCGTTATTATTAGAACTAAATATAATCCGAACCGGGTTTATAGTATTACCGTCGGGAAGAGAAGGGATACAACTATAGCGAATATTTTTTATAATTAATTTATAGTAATCCTTTTATTAGAAATTAGTAATATTATAATTAATAGTATAAAGAAAACGTTCGTAGTTAGTAGGTAGTTTATTATACTTTAAATAAATATATATATAATAAGTAAAATTATTAGTAATACGAATGAAGGTATTTAGGTTGAGTTCGAACTTATTTTAATTACTTAATACTATAGTAACGGCTGCTATTTAAATAATATTATAAGTATTATATAAATTTATAGGAATATTTAATATATATATTTTATAGGTATAGGAGTAGGTAGTATTTTAGGTACCGCTAGTTAAAATAGAAGTTAAATAATAACGAAGGAAAGGAAATACGGAGAATAAGAGATTTATTAATTATTAAAATAAAATAAATCTTCTTAGTAATAATTTTACGGAAGGTATTAAGGAAGTTAAATTTATTATTATACGGGATAGAAACGAAATTTAAAGTATAGTAAAGGTAAAGAATTTTATAAATAATATTAATTAAATTAGTATAAGAATTAAAAAGAATAAAGAAGGAAATTATATTAGTTTAAGGGAGGATAATTATTAAAGAAGTTATAAAGGGTGCGAATAAAGAATATAGGCTCTAAAAGTATAATTATAGGGGACGTAAAATTTAGGGACGTATTAGGGGAGGGACCTTCTATATTGGAGGTTAAATCGATCGGGTTAGGGTAATAATAGCCGGAGGAAATTATTTTAATAGAAGGTATAATAGGGAGGAAGGAGAAGAAGAATTAGGAAGGGGTACTATATAGGGGATTATATAAATAAGGGAAGGGGGTTCTTATATTATTATAAATAGATATAAATCCGCGGGGTAATAGAATAAATAACGGGGAAGAGGTATTTATAAATGGGGTAAGGAGGTAAAGAAATAGAGTAATAAATAGGGAGATAGGACGGGGAAGTAGGAAGAAGGTAGAGGAAGGAGCGGTAGGGAGTAAGATAGAAAGGTAGTAAAAGAAGTAGTACGCTTAGTCTAGTCCTATTCCTATTATCCTTATTATTTTAGTATTAGAATAACGTAGCGGTAGAAGAGACGAAATTAATTCGTTGTAGCGGTGGGTGAGAACCGTTATAGCTATAAGCAAAGTAAGAGTAGCGTAGAGAACTACGACTGAAATGGAGCTAGGGGTTTTCATCCGACGGTGCTTAATACCGTACGGTTTTCCCCTCTAGAGAACTGGAGAAGGACCCTATGCCAATAAGGCGCTATAGTTATAGCATAGGGAATAAGACTATTATTATCTTGAGTATTGAAATAGCCTTGTTTATTATAGCTATCGATACCGAAATTATAGAAGTCGACTTAGATATTATTTCGGGAGAGGAGTAATTGGAGGGGTACGTCCTATTGGACCGGTTTATTCTAGAGAATAAGATTAATATCGAATTGGAGATTTATTAAAATATAGTTTATTAGGGGGAGAATAGGTACTAATTTATTGTATATAATAAAATCTTAATTTAATACGGCAAATTTATAGTGCTACTAGGGACCTTGAAGGTACGAATAATTTATAAATTGTATATAAAGATTACGACCGTATACCTAGGGCGTAATAAAACCCGACAATTAGTATTTGCTTAATACTAGTGGCCCAATATAATTGGAGATATAGACTACTATATTATTAATTATATAATATACTATACCTCGAAGGTCCTACGTAATAAAACCCCAAGCGAATTACACCCCTTACTACTAATTGATTAATTATAGTAATATTTAGTAATAAATTATAAATCGATACCGAAGGATTGCTAAAGTTTTAATAATATATTAGTAATAATAGACTATTTAAGTAAAGCGTTATAGACTATCCCTTATTATACCAATGCTACGGCGTACAATATAATTAGAATATACTACGAAGGGCTATATTACGTTTATAATCTATTTTAGGAGGTGGTTTCAGACCGAAGTCCGTAGTTTATAACCGATTTTACAAATAAATTTACGAAAATCCTTAATATTAAATAGAAGTTTACTTCCTTAGGGTATAGTCAAATAGTTAATTAAATAGAGATTATAAATGAATATTTAGATTAAAGATTCCGCCTATTTATTAACTACTTCTAGGATAATTAATTGGAAGCTATATTAGTAATAGACGTAGTTCAAATAGGGATACTATACGATAGCCTAGGTAGTATACAACTTTATAAAGTCCTATAAGGATTCCTAATATCCGGTACTTTAAATTAGGAAGTAAGGACGAACTTAGTACGGTTGCTAACCCACGAGAAATTTAACCGCGGAGAGGCCTAAAAATTAATTAAAAGGATATAAGGTTACGTTATTAAAATTAGGGAGTTTATTACTGTATTTTAAAGGCGTATAATAGAATAAGTAAATTAATACTAATAATTGCCTAATTTCGATATAAGGAATAAAGTTTTTATTATTAAACAAAGCGAATTATCCGATAAACCTAATTACAAGTTAAATTTCCCTCTTATAAATTAGTGGTTTAGGATTAAGGAGAAGTATAAATACTCCTTCCGATTTAAAGTCTTTGAAGGATAGTACGGAATTAACGTCTTTTATATAGACCGTCTAAGGAAGTACTTAAATAACCTATTGCTTAAATAGTATATAGAAGAATTAATGAGTAAGTATATTAGGGATAATATTGAGTAGGAAGTAGAGAGTATATTATTATTTAGGATATACTAGGGCCGGTTGTAATATTATACTAATTAGAAGAAATATAATCCGGACCCGAAGTACTATAATGCGAGTAACTTTAAGAATTTACTATGCTATTTTAAATCCTTCTACAACGAATATCTTAAATAATTAGGACCCCCGAAGTAGCTAAATTAATAGTTATAAACGGCTGAAGTAAACGAATTTAATTTAAATTACAAGGATAACAATATCCTAATAAGGAAGGGGACGAAGATAATAAAACAATACGTAGGCGTAAGGAAATAAATTTTAAGGAAGAATAGCGGCTAGAGAATAGTAATATAAACGGTATTAGGAAGCTAATTATTTAATATATTATAATAGATAATTAGTGTAATTAGGAAAAGCTCGGGGGCTTAGAATTAATTAATTAATTAAAAACCCAAGGATACCCCCCCTCTATCTAAAAAGCGACCGTATTCGAACCAAGGTAATAGCGACTTTTTTTGGATGATTTTAATTGGTAGAAGGGGATAGGGACCTACTTTATATATATAATAGCTTTCTTTATGACTCTGGTACGACTCGGGACGAGTTTTTTTTGTACTGGGGGGGTAATATTACGGTATTAGCGGATAAGCCTTAGTATAGGGTATAGCCGTGCAATCTACGGCTAAATATATGACCGACCTGTTGCCGGGCCGGTATATAGGCTCTAGGCCGGCGTACAGGCTCTGGGTTAAAACCCTAAACCCCGCGTGCACCTTTGCACGTTTCCCTCTTTTCTTCTTCATCTTGTGATTCTATAATAGACCTAGTAACAACGTGTTGGCTTGCCTCTCGTGACTACGTCGCTCGTGATAATAATACCGTTTTAATTAAGGATTATTATTAAGTTCGAGAATTACTTCTCGAATTTACGAAGGTATATATTAGAAAAAGTAGATTTATGCGACCCGAGGCTAATAAGGTTGGAACCGACTAATTTGTTATTAGGAAGGATTTCGACGATTTGAAGAAGGATATCCTAAAGGAAATTAAAAAAAGCGCCTAAGAAGCGCTAAAGTATTAAACTAATATTATAACGAAAGCTAGCACGAATAAGATTAGTACTACCCTCTAATAACTACCTACTATTATTAAGAAGTTTATCTTCTTTAATTTTGAATAGTAGTTTACTATTAAGGGAGCGACGATTATTATTAAATTTGTAAACCGTTCGAACGAAGATACAAAAACGATTTTAATTATTTATTTAAGTAAAAAAAAACCCGGTTTAATAGTCTACGCAATTATTAGAATATTAATAATTAAAGATTATATAATTATATTTAACGAATCTATACGTACCTAGTATTAGCGAAATTAAATATAGGTTAAAGAAATTTTCGGCCTCAATACTTTTATTATTATAAGTACTATAGGCGTGCTAATTCGGGGCGTGCCTTAGGATAGCATTAATAATTATACTATAATAGAAGTTATTTCGAATATAGTAAAGGAGAGGAACCCGGAGGCATTTATTATTAGAATTCAACTATAGAAGAGAAGGGACGGAGAGAGTAGAGGATTGCTCCTTATAGAAATTACTACTATATTAGCGGTATACTTCCTCTAGGATAATTTCTTTCTTTAGAACGGTAGTATATATTTATACGAATTATTCTAAACTTTAAGTAATATTTAGTAATACTTTAAATATTAGAAAATTGGATATATAGTAAGATTCTACTATTAAAATAATATTTATACCTACTATAGTGAAGTTAAATACGAAGGAGACTATTTTAGCGAAGTAAATTATTCGTTTAATAATAATAAATTATTCGTTTATTATAAATTATATAGGAAGAAGGGGTATTGTACGTATAACTATAAGGAATACTCTATTCTCTAGAAGGCGATTATAAAAATATTTATTATATACGCTAAGAGGCTACAAGTATTCGTTCTCCGTAAGAATTTAGCCGGAAAGGTATTAAAATTAATAATAGAGATTATAAACGAAGGCGTCCTATTAAATACCCTCTCTAATTCCTATACTATTACTACCCTAGAGAGATATATTAGAGAAGGTATAAAAAGGGGACGGCCGAGAAAATTAATCGGTTAATCTACCCAACCGAAGCTTATAACCCTATAAGGGCCGATAGACGGATATTATA
>NW_011929469.1:0-6309 GCF_000182925.2 Neurospora crassa OR74A
AAAAGAGCCCTATATTAATATTTATTATTACTACTTCCCTATATTGGAATTAGGTAATTTATACGCTTATTACCTTCCTTAAATATAGTAGCCGTTTTTCAAACTCTTTTTCTAAGGTTGAGCCCTAACCCTCCATTACCTATTGTTACTATAGTTAGTTAAAACCTAATTATTGAAAGTTAATAGAGTAGAAATTTAAATAAACTATCGCTAGTATAAAGCTATACAATTCGAAAAATTATTATAAATTACTAATTAGCCCCAAAGGGTATTAGTTTTTAATTTAATAAATATACCCCTTCCGAAATTAGAGTTTTTAATATATATTAACTTTAGAATTACTATAGTTATTTATATAGTAAGGTACTATTAAATAAATTATAATTAATTTAATAAGCTATTCGTAATTTTATAATTTAATTATTTAAATTTAAATATATATAGTTTAATCTTTAAAATAAGTATATAACTACTAATAAAATTAATTAAGTAATTATTATACGTTTAAAAAAACTAACCACTTATAAACAAGCAGAAGAATTTATAAAATTATAAAGGTAAGCAATCTGAAATTTATATAGTAGGGCCGAATTTACTTCGAAATATATATTTACTTTCCCCTCTTAAATTCCCTAAAATATAGTCGGTAGGAGGATAAGAGAATATAAAGCGCTTTTCGTATACCGTTTATATACTTTAAAAGGAGGCTTAGTATAGAAGGTTTTGCCCGAAGGCTTCTTTAATTAACTAGTACCCCTAGCGGTTTATAAATAAATTTAGCTAGCGGCTAATTATTTATAGAGCCTACCCTTCGGCGTTTATAAAGTATTCCTTAATATTTATAAGATTTTTTTAAATATTGCCCAATAGAGGTAAAGCTTTTACTAGAACGGTATTAAGGTAATTCGTATTATTAATATTAATTTTCTAATAGACTATAGGGAGCTATATAATAATAATACTCTATAAATTGGAATTTAATTTCTTTTATAAATTATTATAAGAAGGTACTTAAATTATAAATTAGAATAGCCCTCCTATAAAAGGCTTTTAAATAGAGTAGGCCTTATACGTTTTTATTTATACTTATAAGAGGGAGTTAAAAATAAGGACGATTAAATAGTTTTACTACTCGTTCTTTCCTATTACTTTCTATTATTCTTTTTTATATACCCTCTAACTTCGAATTTAGGGATAGTGCGGCCCGACGGTTTAAATTACAATTTTTTAATTCCTACGAAATTCCTTAGTATAGGAAATTTTAAAAATCGATTTACAGCCACTTAGCTACCCAATTAGGTCGTACCTTCTTAGGAATCTCGCTCTAAGTTTATAAAAATTATACCTTCCTCATTAAATTAATTACGCTTTCTTTACCTACCCAATTATTCCTATCTACTTTATACTCGGTAAATACTACCCGCCTACTACTTTTTTCTTTTTAATTTTAATTTTACTTTTCTTATATAAGCCCGTTATACTTATTCTATAATTCTTACTTACCCTATACTTAATAAACACTACCTACTTACAATTTTCCTTTTCAAAACTTTAGTTTCTAAAAGTCGATTACACCTTCCTTACCTACCCAATCGTTCTTACCTACCCTATATTCAATAAGTACTACCCTTTACTACCTTTCCCTTTTTTACTTTTTTAATTTCGGCCGCGCCTTTCTTATATAAAGTAAATATACTTACCCTATAGCATTTACTCAAATTACATTTCTACTAAGTAAAAAGCTAACTATTTTTTATTTTCCCTAATATAATTTATAATATCTTATAACTATATTAAAAGTATTTATATTATTTTTATCTTTTTCTTTTTATATTTACCAATTCAACTTTCTTTATTAATATACTAACCTTAATATATCCTCCCTACCTATATAATTAAAGCTACCTAATACCCTACCTACTCTACTAACTATTTATACCCCCTAAATTCTACTACCCTTCTTCTTCTACTACTTTCAAAATTTCTTTTTTTTTTTTCTTTTTTTCTTCTTTTTCTTCTTTCCTACTATCAATTATTTACCTGCCCTTCCCTAACAATTCATTCAAAACCGTATAGGTTCTAATTGATCGACTTAGTTGCTTCCGAATACCTTTTTTTTCCTATATTTATAAAAAAAACCTCTACCCTTATTATAATCCGGCTCCTACTACTTTAAAAGTATTTATTTACTTTATAAACGCCCTTACCTAATAAAGATTTGGAGGTAGAATAAAAGGACGAAAAGAAGAATAAAAAGAAAAAGAAAGGAAGAAGCTTACTAAGGGGGCAAGATATTATAAAAGTAAAAAGGTAAAAGGAAAGTAAGAAAAATATATATAAAAAAAAAAAAAAAAAAAAAAAAAAAAAAAAAAAAAAAAATAAAGAAAAGAAGAATAAGAACCTTCTTTATTTTATTTATATATTAATTATATTACTTTTTTATCCTTATATAGATATAATACAAAAGAAGGGAATGGAGGGGGGTTTGGAGGTATAAGGAAAGAAATATTAAGAGAGGAAAGCCTTAAAAAGAGGTTAAAAGCTAAAAAGAAAAAAGAAAAAGGAAGAGAAAAGAAAAAAAGGACTAAAACGAAGGAAGACGGAGAAGAAAGGAAAGGGAGGAGGAAGAGTAATAAAGAGGATAAAAGTAGGAAGAAGAAAGAGGGAGGAGAAAAAGAAGAAAGAAAAAAAATAAATAAATAAAAAAGGAAAAGAAAAAGAAGAAAGAAATTTTCACTCCCCCCTTAAAGACTAAACCATTCCCAACCTAAGTAGCCTACTTACCGCCTCGCCTACCCAGAAATTAAAAAGATAGCCTCCCCCTTTATACTTTTATTTTATATAAAAATATAATTTTATATAATCTTTTTCTACTTACTTTACTACATTTTCTAATAAAAAGGTTATAAATACTTTTATTTAATTATATAGCTTTTTTATTTATTTACCCCCTCCTACTACTACCCTACCCTTTCCTTTAATAAGCCCCTCCTAATAGGAATTGGAAAATAACCTTTTAACCCCCCCAAGCCTTTTAGTCCTTCTTACTTACCTTATACAAGCCCTCGCCCTTACCTTCCTAATATAACTACTATTTATATAAAAATTCTATACCTAAATGTACTTACTTACCCTATATACTTAACCCGCCCGGATATATTTACTTACCCTCTCTTCTTTATACTACCTTATACAATTCGAACGCGCTTACCTACCTAGTATTATATTTAATCCGGTTACGAATATATTTACTTATTTAAAATTATAAATTTATTTAAAAATTATTCGCTTACTCGATTATTCCTATTCCGCTGCTGTTTAATCGGTCGTTCTTACCTACCCTACCTATTATAGTTATTAAAATTTGTAAAGGCCCAGCCCGGCTATACTTACGTATATTATACTAATTAACGCTTCCCCGGGTATATATTATATATAATTATTAAACTTTTTATAAGCTAGTTATTAGTATAGTAAATTCCTTATATTCGGCCCGCTTATACCCTTAGGGTAATATTATTTAAATTTAGGAGATATTAAACTTAATTAAGTCCCCTTCTTATCCCTACTTACTTTATACTTTCCCTTTAATAAAGCGTTTTCGCCCTCTTAGGCTTTAGTAATTAAATTTTAGGGGGACCCCCTAGTAAATACCCGTTTATTAAGCGGACCCTTTTATTAGGAAATTTAAGCGAAGGAGGGCTTACCTTTAATAAATTGTAATAATAAAACTATTTTACTACTTATAGGACCCTTTCGTATATTTAAATCGTTTATAAAGGATTTAATCTAGCGTATATTAAAATTATAATATATGAATTACTACTAGTTATTTTAAGGCTAATAGAGGAATTATTTATTAAAATATAAAGTTAGAGCCTATTCTTATACGTTTATAACGTATTAGAGGTATTATTGTATTCTAATATAGATTTTAATTTAGAGGCGTTTAATTATTATTTAGTAAATAGTAGTATTATAGTACTACCCAGTCGGATAATTGTAAAAACTAATTATTTAAATAAGTAGTTCCTTTTGTACTAAGTTTAATTATTATTATAATAAAATTATTAGTAGGGTAAAATTAACCTATTTTATAATAGTCTAAATCTAGTTTATGTTTCCTATTAGTAAGTAAATAATTTAATATTTACCGAATTCTATTTCGGTATAATAAGAAGAATTAATATTGAAGGATTAAAAAGTAATGTCGCTATAAACGTTTGGCCGCTATAAATTAATTATCCTTATAGTAACTTTTTTAGTACCTTTAATTTTAAATTTCGAGGGACTAAAGGATTAATAGGTTATACTTTTATAGTTTGTATTTATACTGAAAATTAAAATTAAAGGGATTTTTACCCTTTTATTTTATTAGAGATTTTTATTCTCTATAAGCCTCCCTTAGGATACTTATGTTATAGTTTAATAGATGTACCGCCCTAGTTAAATTTCCTATTTAATAATATTTTTAATCCGGGTCGGTTTGTAAAGGACCTTAAAATTAAAAGTTGGACGAAAATCTAGCCCCGCTTAATTAAATAAGTAAAAAAATAATAGGAGTAATAGTATTTTACTAGCGCCGAAGTTCCTACTTATTTTATACTTCTTATATTTTTTTATAATATTAAATTAAAGTTAAATTTAATAGGGTCTTCTTTCCCTATTAATTCTACTAAGCCTATTCCCTTAATTATAATTTCGCTAGATAGTAGATAGGGATAGTAGGAATTTTATTAATTTATTTATATATATTACTAATTAAATAACGAAGTATTTAGTTATTTTAAAAGAATTATAATTATTCCTACTATTTACCTATACTTAATTAAATTTCTTTATTTTAATATTTAAAGTATTAAGTAGAAATTATATTACGTTAATACTACTTTCTAGCTATTGTAATGCTATATTTTAATTAAATAGTTAGATTCCCCTTATTTGTATTAGTTCTAAGTTAGTTATTAAATATACGCCGGACGATTGAAGTTTATTAAGGGCTTCTATACCCGGATATTGAAAGCTACTAGCCGGTTGTTCGGTTAGTAGCAATCTATTCTTAGAACGTTTATTTAAAATCCGACGTACTTAACCCTTAGAATTAATCCTTTTTTTAAAGTTACGGATCTATTTTGCCGATTTCCCTTATTTATATTATTCTATTAATTAGAGGTTATTTATTTTAGAGATTTACTACAGTTATAAGTATAATTTAGCGTAAGAATTATTCCCTCCTACAAATTTTTAAGGGACGTTAAAAGCGTATTGGACCCGATAGAAGTATTGGGCTCTTCCGGCTATTAAACTCTATTTCTAAATAAATTATTTTTAAGGTAATAAATTATTAAGAAGAAAAGAGAATTCTACCCAGGGCCCCTACTATTATTTTTACATTTAGTTATATTGCTATATAAAATTTATATTTAGGTGCTAGAATATTAATTAGCTTCCCTTTTATTATACGGGGTATAAATGCCCCTTTAAAATGGAATTTCCTTATAGTTTAGGATTGATTAACTTATATCCAACTATTGTTTATATAGAACCTTTCCCTATTTTAATCCTTTAAATTCTTATTAAAGTATTTACTACTACTATTAAAATTTATATTAAAGGCCGTTCGACCCGGGTTTACGCCCTAGGCTTTATTATTAACCTCTATAGCTATTTATTCCTTAAGGTATTATTTCTACTTTAAGAGCGGGGTATAAGTAGAATATTTAAGCGCTATTTATTTTTAGGGCTAGTATATTCGGTAGGTAAGTTATTATATAATCTTTAGTAGATTCCGATTTCTATAGTTATTATTTTGCTATTAAGATGTACTAACGCCTTTTATAGTATTTAATAAGCGTCTACTCCGGTACTTTAACCCTACGTTCGGTTTATTCTATATTATTAATTCTATTTACTAAAAATAGTTTACTAATATTAGTATATTTGAATATTTATATTCAATTAAATAATAAGGGTTTTTTATATATTTAAAGTTTGAGAATAGATAAAGGTTAAAAAGTGTTCCCGAGTCCTTAATTATTCGCTTTACTTTATAAAATTGAAGAATAATATTGCTATTCTAAGGGAAATTTCGGTAGTAATTAGCTATTAGATAATTCAATTAATTTTTCGCTCCTATATTTAAATTTAATAATCGATTTATACGTTAGAATTATTACGAATTTCTACTAGAGTTTCTTTTAACTTTACCCTATTTAAGTATAGTTTATTATTTTTTAAATTTAAAGTTTAATACTCTTATTTAAATCTATCCGAATATATTAGGATTAGTTAATAATACGCCGAAGCTCT
>NW_011929470.1:0-4755 GCF_000182925.2 Neurospora crassa OR74A
TATAAAGTAAATAAACACTTTTAGAGTAGTAGGAGCTGGATTATAATAAGGGTAAAGGTTTTTTTTATAAATATAGGAAGAAGAAGGTATTTAGAGGCGACTAAGTCGATTAATTAGAATTTATACGGTTTTGAATGAATTATTAGGGAAGGGTAGGTAAATAATTAATAGTAGGAAAGAAGAAAAAGAAGAAAAAAAGAAAAAAAAAAAAGAAATTTTAAAAGTAGTAAAAGAAGAAGGGTAATAGAATTTAGGGGGTATAAATAATTAGTAGAGTAGGTAAGGTATTAGGTAGCTTTAATTATATAGGTAGGGAGGATATATTAAAGTTAGTATATTAATAAAGAAGGTTGAATTAGTAAATATAAAAAGAAAAAAATAAGAGTAATATAAATACTTTTAATATAGTTATAAAATATTATAAATTATATTAAGGAAAATAAAAAATAGTTAGCTTTTTATTTAATAGAAATATAATTTGAATAGACGCTATAGGGTAAGTATATCTACTTTATATAAGAAAGGCGCGGCCGAAGTTAAAAAGGTAGAAGAGGGAAAGGTAGTAAAGGGTAGTATTTACTAAATATAAGGTAGGTAAGAACGACCGGGTAAGTAAGGAAGGTGTAATTAACTTTTAGAAGCCGAAATTTTAAAAAGGAAAATTGTAAATAGGTAGCGTTTATTAAGTATAGGGTAAGTAAAAACTATAGGGTAAATACGATAGGCTTATATAAAAAAGGTAAAATTAAAATTGAAAAGAAAAAAGTAATAGGTAGATAGTACCTACTGAATATAAAGTAAGTAGGAATAATTGAATAAGTAAAGAAAGTGCAACTAATTTAATAAAGAAAGTATAATTTTTATAAACTTAGAATAAAATTCCTAAAAAGGTATAACCTAATTAAGTAATTAGGTAGCCGTAAATCGATTTTTAAAATTTCCTATACTAGGGAATTTCGTAAGAATTAAAAAATCGCGGCTTAAACCGTCGGGCCGCACCGTCCCTAAATTCGAAGTCGGAGGGTATATAAAAAGAAGCGGCGGAGAGTAATAAAAAAAAACGAATAATAAAATTATTCGGTCGTCCCTACTTCTAATTCCCTCTTATAAATATAAATAAGGATATATAGGGCCTATTCTATTTAGAAACCTTCTATAGGAGGGCTACTCTAGCCTATAATTTAAATACCTTCCCGTAATAACTTATAAAGGAAATTAAATTCCAATTTATAAAGCGTTATTATTATGTAGCTCCCTACAATCTACCGGAAAATTAATATTAATAATACGAACTACCTCAATACTATTCCAATAAAGGCTTTACTTCTACTAAGCAATATCTAAAAAAATCCTACAAATACTAAAGAATACCCTATAAACGCCGAAGGGTAGGCTCTATAAATAACTAACCGCTAGTCAAACTTATTTATAAACCGCTAAGGGTATTAATTAATTAGGGAAATTTTTAGGTAAAACCTTCTATATTAGGCCTCCTCTTAAAGTATATAAATAATATATAAGAAGCGTTCTATATTCTCCTATCCTCCTACCGACTATATTTTAGAGAATTTAAAAGGGGAAAGTAAATATATATTTTAAAACAAATTCGGCCCTACCGTACAAACTTCGGACCGCCTACCTTTATAATTTTATAAACTCTTCCGTTCGCTTACAAGTAATTAACCTTTTTAAGCGTATAATAATTATTTAATTAATTCTACTAATAATTATATACTTATTTTAAAGATTAAGCTATATATATCTAAATTTAAGTAATTAAACTACAAAACTACAAATAGCTTATTAAATTAATTATAATTTATTTAATAGTACCTTACTATATAAATAACCATAGTAATTCTAGAGCTAATATATACTAAAAACCCCGACTTCGGAAGGGGTATATTTATTAAATTAAAAACTAATACCCTTCGGGGCTAATTAATAATTTATAATAATTTCTCGAATTGTATAGCTTTATACTAGCGATAATTCATTCAAATTTCTACCCTATTAATTTTCAATAGTTAAATTTTAGCCAACTATAGTAACAACGAATAACGGAGGGTTAAAACTCAACCCCAGAGAAGGAGCCTAAGAAATAGCTACTATATCTAAAGAAAGTAGTAAACGTATAAATTACCCAATTCTAATATAAAAAGGTAATAATAATAAATATTAATATAAAGCTCTTTTAAATCTTATAATTAGAATAAATACAATTTAAATCCCTTAACGAAGAATAATTAGAAAGTAAGTCTAATACTAGTAACTGTAATAATTCCAATTCTAATAACGTATATTAAAATTATTAAGGTTAAAAAGCTTGTAATTGAACCTTAAGCTCGGCCTATTAATCCGCCTCACCGCGTATACTAACTAAATTGGGCCTTTTTTCCTAGAGAACTATATACCCTTTACTAAGTATATCGGAGAATTAGGACTTTTACTATAAATAAATTAAATTACTTAAAGAAGGCCTATATTCGAATATACTAATATAGAATAATAGAATAGGACGTATAGTTCTATTTTATTAATTTCTAGGACCGCCGTAATAATTAATAGGGATAATTAGGGGTATTAATATTCAATTATTAGAAGTAAAATTCTTAGATTTATTAAAAACTAACTACTATAAAAGTATTTACTAAGAATATTTTTATTAATTAAAAACGAAAATTAAAGGATCGAAGACAATTAAATACTATTGTAATTTTAATTATAAACTATATTAATTAAAGATCGGACAATATTATTTTTTAACCCGTTCGGTACCTTACAATAAATTAAAATATTTAGGCTCCTAAGAGAGTATAATTACAAAACTAAAACTTAAAGAAATTAATAGAAGGGTACTACCAAAGGTAGAGCCTATAGTTTAATTTAATTCAATATAAGGAAATTCACTAAGTCTAAATACAATAAAAATTAACAAATTAAAAACTCTTTCTTAATTTTGTAAATAATAGTATATAACTATTCTTAATTAGTAGAGTAATTTATCTATTTAATTATAATAACAAACGAAACCTTAACCTACTAAATAACCTATATTACTTTAATAATATACTAACTTCTTAAAGGAATTATCGGCTTAAACTAATAGAAGTTTAAAGCAATAACAAATTTATAATACCCTTAAATATTCTAAGCCGTACGCGTACTATATTAATATAATTAATAAATACTCCCTTAGCCGGAAGGTCCGAATAATCTTATTAAACTATATTATATTAGGGATAAAGTATTATAATTATTATTCTTCAATAAAAAATCCCTAATAAATACAAATTATTAATTTATATTAATTATATCCCTACCCTTTATATACACCGCCTATCGCTACTACTAATTAAATAGTTTAATAAAATTTCCGGACTAACCTAAGGAAATTAATAATAACTACCCAAAACCGGAAAACTATCCAAACTCAATTATTTAAAGGAAATAAAAGTCGTAACAAAATCTCCGTTAATAAACTAATAGAAAGATTATTACAAAATTACAAAACTCCTACAAACTATCGCGAATTTTACCTGTACAATTACTTTAATACTAATAGTCCAAAAAGGCCTTCGGGCCCTCCTAAATCCTCAAGTCTCCTACTCGCAAGAAGCTACCCGCCGGAATACCGAAACTAAACTCTTAATATTTTATATCTCTCTAAATAAATTTTTAAATAAATTAAAACTTTCAATAACAGATCTCTTAATTCTAATATTAATAAAGAACGTAGCGAAATATAATAAATAATATAAATTATAGAATTTAATAAATTATCGAATCTTTAAATATATATTACACTCGCCAATATTCTAACAAATATACTTATTCGAACGTTATTTCAACTATTAAATTCTACTTATATTAAAGATTTATAATTATCTATAATCCCTCAAAATTAATAATAGGCTCGCTAATTATACCGAGTATAGTAATTCTATATTACTATAGTTATATAACAAATTCTTACTGTAAAACCCTCTATTTCTAAAATTAACCTCGGATTAGGTAAGAATACCTATTGAATTTAAGTATATTAATAAGTAAAGGAAAAGAAACTAATAGAAATTACCCTAATAACAGCGAATAAAACGGCAATAACTCAAATTTAAAATCTAACTTTAACCCAAATTATAATTTATAAAAGAAGCTTTTAGTAAAGCACCTTCTAAATCCCTTAAAACGGAGCGCTATAGAGGGTAAAAGCCCTATATAGTCGGATGCTAATCTAATATAAAGCTCCTTCAACGAATTAAATAATTTAGGAATACTACTCAAAATAGAAGGTAAATTTCTTTTAAAGCTAAATACCGGCTAGAAATTAATAGCGTACAAATAAAGTAATCGAAAAATAAAAAACACTTTAAAAAGAGGGTTAAATAATATATAAAATTATTAAAAGGGAAGCGTTTGTAATTAGACTTACGCTATTCTAATTATCTAATATTCTTACTGGTATACTTAAGATAATTTAAATTAATATTAATTTTAATAAAGGGATAAAGGTCTAAGGAACGTAGCTCCTCTAAAAATATTATAACCCTAAGCGTAATACCTTCGCCGGGACTGAAGTTCGTATATTTATAAAAATACTAGTATAATAATTATTAACAACCTATTTTAAAATACAAATTAAAGAATTAAGGTTTTATACAAATATTTAAATATAAAACCTATACGTATAATAAAAATAAATATAAATAAGAGCTTCGGCGTATTATTAACTAATCCTAATATATTCGGATAGAT
>NC_026614.1:0-64840 GCF_000182925.2 Neurospora crassa OR74A
GGATCCACTCGTAGAGTGGAATCACAGTTCTGTGGAGGCACGGCTATCCTATAGCGCGTCTTGCGACTGCGACGGAGCAGCTGGATTAGTACTGGACGGATCATAATCATCAACCTGGGTAGTTTAAAGGTAAAACCTTAATTTCATACATTAAAGATGAGAATTCGATTTTCTCCCCAGGTTCGCGTGCGCACTATGGAGGGGAAGGGCACTGATCGAGTAGGACCAGAGCTTTCCTTATTTAAATCTCCAAATTTCTTCAAAATTTATGATAATAATGACTATACTGTCTTTATTACTTACTAATGCCGTTACTTTAAGACGAGATATTTCCATACTTTTTAATAGAATTGTGATTATAGCATTAATTTATTGTATTTTGCATGATACAATGAGTTTATCTATTATAAGTAAGGGGGTAGGTTTACATGGAGGTTTACTTCATATAACCAATATAACACAAGTATTCCAAATATTTATTTTTTTGATTAGTATATTAATATTACAATTAACAAGTTTCGATCCCATAAAAAAATTTTATATTATGAGACATCCTAGGTTTATTAATAAGTGGCCTAGAGCTATAGGATATTCAATACCATTATCCACTCCACTCCCCCCCCCCTTAAGGGGGGGGGGAGTGGATTTGTTTATTTTATTAGACGCATGTTTACTATGAGCAAATTCAGGTACTATAAGTAGAAGTCCCGATTTTATTATTACAAAATTATATTGTATATTTCATTGCTCCTTTATTTTATTAGGATTAGGTGTAGGTGGTCTACTGTATGGATCAAGTACTACAAGTTTGGATGGTTTATATATAATCAATAGTATCCAAAGTCACGTAAATTATAGCATAATTAACCCGTTGTACAGGCATTTTAATAAAATCCAAATTAAAATGCTTAACAACAAATTTTTAAGATTAAGTATGGGGGCCATATTGGCTCATGCCAATTATGATACATAATGATTAAAAAGGTTAATAATTTCTTAGTTATAATTTTAGTTTTTTTAGCTGTAATTCTAACAGAATTAATAATGTTCATGGAGCTTAACTCCTTAACGTTGCTAAAATGTTTTATATTTGTAGATCTTTTATTGGTTTTTATCCCTTTTAGTTTACCTCGTATGGGTGGAAAAGTGTCTTCTATAAAAAATTTAATCGATGCTATTAAAACACGTATCTTTTTCTTTAATAGCTGTCTCTTTTTCTCTAAAATCTGACTCTATGAAAATAAAATTACCATATTTTGGGTGTATACAATATGAAATGGTTTAAATTCTATTTTTTGTGGGATATTTATGGAAGATAACTACATGGCGGATATATATTCTATCTCCCCTAAAAATGGTGGGGGGGACCCCGCAGAGGGGAATACCCCCTCAGGAAATCCAGACAGTACTATAAGTTATGATTTCCTAGCTGAAGCGCGGGATAGGATTAATACTCATAAGAGTGAAATTTCAACTCCAACGGAGGGGGATAAAGCTATCCTTTTTTCAAAGGATATTCCGACTTATGGCCAAAAAAAAATATATTTCCAAGAGTCTTCTGGTTTATTGAGTCGTAGAGGGTTAGCACCCCTTTCAGTTAGAGAAATCTGCGATACTCTTTTAACAGATAAGGGACTTCCTCCGTTAAACACCGTAGGACTAAAATCCCATCTCAATACTGTAGATCAGAATATTGTGCTGTATAAAGAGCAAGTAGTGAAATTTAACAACACTCTTAGAGGTATTGATCAAGGTAATGAGCCATTTTTTCCAGATAGCTCCAAAAAATTATTTTTGGAGTATAAAGAAATTTTACCTCACATGGTCGAAATAAATGAAAAAATGGGTACTAATTTATGCAAAGAGATAAAAGCTAAAGATCCCTCTTTTCATCACCCCTTATTAACTAATAATGATTCAACATCTAAGCCTAAGGAAAAATAATTTAAGAGGAGCTTTAGCTTTACGCTTTAGCTTTAGCTTTAGCTAAAAAAATTAAAGTCCAATCCATAGTTTCATTTTAATATACATAATATTGGGGGCATATTATGACATAACGTATATAACAAAATTGAAATTTCAATTTTCATCGCCCCCGGTTGAGTAGTGATAGTATTAAAGTTAAAGAGGAAGGGGCCCTTCCACCCCTTTATCCCCCGTATCCCCCTAATCCCCCTATCCCCCCGTCCCCCCGCCCTGCAGTACTGCAGGGGGGGGAAGGGGGGATTAGGGGGGGGGGAAATTACGGGGGGGGATTAGGGGTGGAAGAAATGATGGGAAGGGTGCTAAGCCTAAGCTAAACCTCCTCTTTAACTTTACTTTATATAGGCTAATAATAAAAATTATAATTATAATGTGATCTTAGCAAGGGATCACATTATAAGGATTACGATGTAAATGGTTTACCCTTTGACTGCAAATCTTAAGGATTAGGTTCGATTCCTACGTAATCCTTTAGGGGGTTAGCCTTAGCTTCGCCAGCCCCTAATCCCCTTCGCTACCCCCCCCTCCTCCACCCTAATCCCCCCGTATCCCCCTCCCCCGCCCTGCAGTACTGCAGGGGGGCAGGGGGGGGGATTAGGGGGGATACGAGGGGTGGAGGAGGGGGTTTTGGGGATAAGGGCCGTGCATTATTTTTTTTAGCTTCCCCCCTGCAGTACTGCAGGGCGGGGGGACGGCTAAAAAAAAAATTAAGCTAAGCCGAAGGCTAGCGCTAGGGATGGGCCCCACGAATACCCCACACACCTTCGTGTGTGGGCCGTATTGGGGTCCCTCGAAGTGGAAGAGAGTATTTTGTTTGGTGATTAAAAATTAGGAAAGTCTAAAGTTATTAAAAATGCATATACAAGTAAAAATTATAGTTTTACACAGAAAATAGAAATAAAAATAAATTATTAAGTACAAAAAGATAAATTTTAATTTGCGGACTTTCAAGCTACAAAGAACTTTTTTTTAGCACTCATTATTTATCGGGGGACCCCGCCCCCTTCGGGGGCGGGGGCCCATTTATAGGCGTAAATACATTTTTACACCCCCCCCGTCCCCCCCCGCCCTGCAGTACTGCAGGGGGGGGGCCGCCCTGCAGTACTGCAGGGGGGTGAAAAGGAGGGGGGATTTATAGGCGCAAATATTTATTTGTATAAATAACCTTATTATTATTAAGCCGCCAGGCGTCTAATTTAATAATAATAAACGATAAGCAGCTTAATTTAATCCTGAACAAGATATAGGATATCTTTATAGTAAGTATTCTATATCGAGCCGCCAGGCGTCTAAATTTTTAAAAAGTTTTTTCCACTCGCGTACCCCCTCCTTTGCTCAAGGTCCCCATCACATTTAATTATGCCCCTGCAGTACTGCAGGGCGGGGGGACGGTTAAAAAAAAAATTGGCTGGCGAAGCTAGCCCTACCACTTCGTTAGCACTTCGTTGGGCCAACGAAGTCACTTCGTTGGCCAGCCCCAAAATTAAAAAATAATTAGAGATGTAATAAAAAAAATTTTTTTTAATTTTATATTACATCAATAAAAATAGATGAGTTTGGTGATGGCTCTGATTGAACACTGTCCAAATACTTGACACATGCTAATCGAACGTTTAATTTTGGCCTAAGAAAGGGGTTTCATCGTGGCTTAAGCTAAGGGGTTTATTGTGGCTTAAGCTAAGGTTTAATCTTTGACTTAAGCGGGTGTTTTAGGGGAACTTGTGCCCCTAAAACCTCTTAATTAAAAGTGGTGTACAGGTGAGTATAATATTTTTTCGCTTAACTTAAAGTGAAGGCAAATCCTTCATATTGCAAAAGGATATCTTAGGCACCTGTTGAAAGGGGCCTACTTATATTATATCCGCTTTAAGAGGATGAGAAAAGTTTCAGAGATAGGTAGTTGTTAAGGTCATGGCTTAACAAGCCAATAATTCTCTTAGTCGAAGCTGAAAAGGCTGATCGACCACATTGGGAATGAAAAAATCCCAAGGCAAATAGGTACAGCAGTGAGGAATCTTGGTCAATGGGCCCACGCCTGAACTGGTAACTTGGAGGAATGAGGGGTCAACTTTGCAAATGGATGAGTGATCGTTAGAAGATCCTTAGTCCCCTGGTCTTCTTGACACATGAGGTATATACTTCTAGTCCATATTGGGGGGAGACTCCACGTCGATTTATCGAGTAAAATTCTGTATACATATTGATAATGACAATATGTACATTTGTCTTGACTAATTACGTGCCAGCAGTCGCGGCAATACGTAAGAGACTAGTGTTAATCATCATAAATAGGTTTAAAGGGTACTCAGACGGAAAAATTCGCCCAAATATAGGGGACAATTTTTCTAGAGTTTTATGTAAGAAGGTCGTACTCTAGAGTGGAGAGATAAAATTCTGTGATACCTAGGGGACGGGTAAAGGCGAAGGCAATCTTTTATGTAAAAACTGACGTCGAAGGACGAAGGCAAAGGGAACAAAAAGGATTAGATACCCCAGTAGTCTTTGCAGACAATTATGAATGCCATAGGTTAGATTTTTAATTTAGTCTATAAATGAAAGTGTAAGCATTTCACCTCAAGAGTAAGGCGGCAACGCAGGAACTGAAATCACTAGACCGTTTCTGACACCAGCAATGAAGTATGTTATTTAATTCGGTGACCCACGAAAAACCTTACCACAATTTGAATATTAATAATAATGATATTATTTTTTATGCTTGATATGGCAAGCACTCAATTTTCCCCTCCCCGTAGGTTTGCCGCGGGGGGGGAGAAAAAAGAAAAATAATGGATAATATAGTAAATACCATATTCCAACTATATTTAATTATTAATACAAGTGTTGCACGGCTGTCTTCAGTTGATGTTGCGAAACTGTGGTTCGTTCCATGGAATTAACGTAAACCCTTGCTTTATTTGTAAATATTATAAAGCAGTTCACCTTTATATAGGAAATGATAAAAGGGATCAAGACAAGTCATCATGGCCTAAATATTGTGGGCTATAGACGTGCCACATTTTCCTAAACAAAGAGATGCAAAAATGTGAATTTTAGCTAATCTCAAAAAATAGGATAAAAATATACAAGGATTGTAGTCTGAAATTCGACTGCATGAATAAGAAATTGCTAGTAATCGTGAATCACCATGACACGGTGAATATTCCCTCGGATTGGTACTAACCACTCGTCACATGCTGAAAGGAGTGCGTGCAATAAGTTTGCTTTTCTGTTATAAGTAAGTAGACATATAGGTTTAGATGTTATAATAGGATCCTTCGTATGCGCGGCTCTGATTAGTGTTAAGTCGAAATACGGTTCGTGTAGTGGAAGTTGCACGGGACTTATCAATGTTGAACAATACGATTGGATATACACCCCCTGGGTTCGTGGCGAAAATTGCCTCGTTCCATTTTATAGGGAAAATATATCCTTATGTATATATTCTTTATTTTAAAGTATATATATATAAAGGAGGGTTCCGTTTGTTGGTATGACGGGTTAAGCTGTAAACTTAATGACTAATTAGTCGTCGAAGGTTCAATTCCTTTCTCTCCTATAGGAATGAGCTTCAGGGCTTCATTGCTAGTCTAAAGATTAAATATTAATATTAATATTAATTATTAATATTAATGAGCTTCTATAGCTCAACGGTAGAGCATAATACTGTTAATATTAGGATAGATGTTCGATTCATCTTAGAGGCTATTAGTGGAGAAGGCAGGAATTTAGAGGGGAGCGGAGCGCCCTTCTATAGAAACCAAACCACTAATTAAATAGCTATAATAGCTATATTCTGCATTTTTTTTTTCAATGGCTAGGGGGCCCACTTATGCTACGAAGTCCACTCGGAGAGTGGCACATAAGGAAGGCAGAAGCCTTCGGCTAAGGAAGGCCCCCCGAAGGGGGGAAGTATCCCTGGCCTTCCCCCTCCCCTTCCCCACCCTGCAGTACTGCAGGGGGGGGCAGGTTTGCGGGGGGGGTAAAAATAATTAGACGCCTTGCGGCTCTATAGCTGTAATCTATATATATACATATACATATATATATTTATAGAAAATGTAAATTAAATTAATTGTTTTATTATAATAAATGGATTCAAATGACTAATTTAATAAGAAGTAATTTCCAGGATCATCCTTTTCATTTAGTATCTCCATCTCCTTGACCTTTAAATACTAGTGTTTGTCTATTAAATCTAACAACTACTGGTGCGTTATCTATGCATAATTTTAATAATATTCATTATTTATATTACATAGCTTTAATTGGACTAGTTTCAGCTATGTTTTTATGATTTAGAGATATAATATCTGAAGGAACTTTTTTAGGGGATCATACTCTAGCAGTGCAAAGGGGATTAAATTTAGGTATTATACTATTTATAGTATCTGAAGCTCTATTTTTTTTAGCTATCTTTTGAGCTTTCTTTCATAGCGCATTAACACCTACTGTTGAATTAGGAGCTCAATGACCACCTATAGGTATAGAACCTGTAAATCCTTTCGAATTACCTCTTCTAAATACAGTGATACTTTTATCTAGTGGTGCGACAATCACTTACGCTCATCATGCTTTAATTAAAGGAGAAAGAGAAGGAGCTCTATATGGTTCAATCGCCACTATTTTATTAGCAATAATATTTACAGGCTTCCAAGGTGTTGAGTATAGTGTATCATCTTTCACTATTAGTGATGGTGCTTTTGGTACATGTTTTTTCTTTTCTACAGGATTTCATGGGATACACGTTATAATAGGGACAATTTTCTTAGCGGTAGCTTTATGAAGAATATTTGCTTACCATTTAACTGACAACCATCATGTAGGTTTTGAGGGTGGAATTTTATACTGACATTTTGTAGATGTTGTTTGACTATTTTTGTACATTTCCGTATACTATTGAGGTTCTTAATAAAAATAATCGAGTAAGGTTGTGATAAGGCTCCGCCTCAGGAGCCTTAGGTTAAACAAAAGAACAACCACTCCCCCCTCCTCTTCCCCACCCTGCAGTACTGCAGGGGGGTGGGGAAGGGGAGGGGGGTTGCGAATTAACGGTGGGCTTAAAAGATTATTAAGCCTCAGCCCCTGATTATTGTGATAAATGACCAGAGTCCCCCCACTTCTAAACCCCCGCAAGCTTGCGGGGGGGGGGGTTTGTTGAGGGGTACTAATTTATTATTTAGCTATTATAACTTGAGGAGGTAGGACTTATCTTCAATTGTGTAGTAGTATTTGATAATTTAAGGGGTTTTAGTATAATGGCAATACTTATGACTTTTAATCATCCAGATGTTGGTTCGAATCCGGCAAATCCCAATTATGTTACTGTAAAATCGGGGGACCCCGCCCCCTTCGGGGGCGGGGGCCCACTTTAAGTGATTTATGGCTTCCTTCCGACCCCCCCCCTCCTCCACCCCTCGTATCCCCCCTAATCCCCCCTTCCCCCCCCTGCAGTACTGCAGGGGGGAAGGGGGATTAGGGGGGGGGGGGGATTAGGGATTAAGAAAAAAGTACAGTTTAACATAAAAACAAACAGACAAGCATCGTTAAATGGTTAGGATGTCTGCCTTCCAAGCAGAGAATGTCGGTTCGAGTCCGACTGCTTGTATATATATATATAAACCTTCTTAAATAGGTTTACCCGCCCACCATCATTTCATTCTGAGGCGGAGCCTTACCCTTCCACTTCGAGGGACCCCACGAATACGGCCCACACACGAAGGTGTGTGGGGTATTCGTGGGCCCCATCCCTAGCGCTAGCCTTCGGCTTAGCTAGCACCCCCTTCGCTACCCCCTCCTCCACCCCTAATCCCCCCGTCCCCCCGCCCTGCAGTACTGCAGGGGGGGAAGGGGGGGGATACGTAGGGGTGGAGGAGGGGGGACGAGGCATTATTTTTTTTTAGCTTCCCCCCTGCAGTACTGCAGGGCGGGGGGACGGCTAAAAAAAAAAAATTAGCCGCCGAAGGGCTCGCCTCTGGATAGCTTTACGCTTTAGCTTTAGCTTGCGCGTCCCCCGCCCTGCAGTACTGCAGGGGGGGGGTGGGAGGTGAACCATGGTGGGGGGTCGCGAAGAGAAGAATTAGTAACTTAATTGGTAGAGGACTTCCCTGTCACGGAAGTAGGTGCCGGTTCGATGCCGGTCTAGTTCGCATTCGCTACCCCCTCCGTCCCCCCCCCCTGCAGTACTGCAGGGGGGTCCCCGCCCTGCAGTACTGCAGGGGGGGGGGGTGAAAAGGAGGGGGAATTTAAGGAAAAGTTGCCATAGGTAAGGCGAGATATTTGCTAAATATTGTGTTTTTACACCTGGGTGTTCGAGTCACCTCTTTTCCGTTGTCTCCATTTATATTTCGGGGGACCCCGCCCCCTTCGGGGCGGGGGCCCTTATCGTTTAAATAAATATAATGGCTTCTCTTCCCACCCGTAGGGTTGGCAGGAAGCCAGCCCCCTGCTTACCTCTAAATAAATATATATCTTCATCTTCGGTTAAAAGAGTATAGTTTAATGGTAAAACAGAAAGCTTCAACCTTTAAATTCTTAGTTCGAGTCTAAGTACTCTTGCATCGAGTCCTCCCCCTTGAATACTTTTATCGCCTACCTTCAACCGGCCCACCCGTTATTTTTCCCCCCCCCTGCAGTACTGCAGGGCGGGGGGACGGTGGTTTCGGTCGGGGGATTAGGAGGGGGGAGAGAACTAGGGCTTCAGCCTTAGTAATGCGGCCCCATCTTTCCCCGCCCTGCAGTACTGCAGGGGGGGGGCATAATTAAATGTGATGGGGACCTTGAGAAGAGGGGGGGGGTCAGCCCCTGAATAAAAAAAAAGGTGAGGAGGAGGGGGGACTACGGCTTCACCCTTACTATGCTGACCCCTCCTACGGGGGGCGGGGGTAAGGGTGACCAAAAAATAAAGGTTTTTTTTTATTTATTATGAACAGTTTATTCTTGATAAACGAAAGTTTCACAAATGGTTATATATCGAGCGTGCTGGATATAATATCTATACTCGCGATTTTTTGTGGTATATCTGTAATTGTAAATAAAAATCCTATAATATCTGTATTATTTTTAATAGGGTTATTTGCTAGTGTTTCTTCTTATTTAATTCTATTAGGTTTAAGTTTTATAGGTTTAGCCTATTTAATAGTATATATAGGAGCAATATCTATTTTATTTTTATTTATTTTAATGCTGATAAATATTAGAATAAGTGAACTTCAAAGTAATACTAATAATAGTATACCTTTAACAATTATTCTTGGAATTTCTCTTAGTTATTCTTTATTTCAATTGTTACCTTATGATATAGCTATTTTAAGTAATTTTAGTAGTAATATAAATAATAATTTATATAATCTTTCTATGAATAAACAAAATAACGGAAATTTTGGAATTAATACCACTCCCGCAGTTTCACTGCAGCCTAAAAATAATGACTTATTATTTGTTACTAGTAAAATATGAGATGGAAATTTGGCAGAAAGTAATCATATAACAACTATAGGTAACGTAATGTATAGTAACTATAGTATCTGATTGTTCTTAGCTAGCTTTATTTTACTATTAGCTATGGTTGGATCTATAGTGATTATAATGAAATCTAATGCTTCTTGAGGCGGAGCCTTACCTAATACGAGGGAAACCAAAACCGAGGGGAGGTAGAATGAAAAATACTAAATCGGAGGATATATAACCACCGGAGCTTTAGCTTCTGGCTGCTTGCTTTAGCTAAAGCAAGCTACTAGTACTGAGGAGGCTAGCTTCGCCAGCCCCCCAATAGTAAGGCAAAGCAGATATGACTGTTGAAGAACTATTAGAAATGAAATGTTAGAGAAGAATAAAAAAGGACGAGGACAACTTCGTTTAGCTGTAACTATCAAAAATATATTGATCCCAGCAGCACAACTTCGTTTAGCTAGCTAACTAAAAACCATATAAAAACTTACAAATATCCACCCCTCCGGGGTGGAATCGACCCGTCCCCCCGCCCTGCAGTACTGCAGGGGGGGGAAGGGTTGATTCAAGGGCCGAAGGGGCCTCGAATCGGGGGACCCCACGAATACGGCCCACACACGAAGGTGTGTGGGGTATTCGTGGGGCCCTCTTAGTTTAGCTCGTATTTTAAGTCATGCTCTTGGTTTTCCTTTTTAGCTTTTAAATAAAATTTAGCCTTGTTCATAAGTAGCCAAATAATGACGCTTCTGAGCCGGAGGCTATCAAAAAAAAAAATTAAATTTAAGAGAGATTAGCTCAGTTGGTAGAGCAACCGTTTTACACACGGAAGGTTGGGTGTTCGAATCACCCATTTCTCATTTTTAATACTTACTTTAGGATTCTTTAACTTAACTGGTAAAGTGCATTATTGATAATAATGATATTCAAGTTCGAGTCTTGAAAGAATTAAAGAGAATTGACCGAGTGGTTTAAGGTGGCTAGCTTGAAACTAGTTATGGTTCAAACCATCATGGGTTCGAATCCCATATTCTCTGTTAATTAACTAAGGTTTGGTGATTCAAATTAGCCTCCTCCTACAGCCTCCTGTAGCTTCGGGGGACCCCGCCCCTTCCCCCCCTGCAGTACTGCAGGCCCCCCCCCCCCCCGCCCTGCAGTACTGCAGGGGGGGCGGGGGGAGGGGGGGGCGGCCCAAGCATTAAAAATAATGCAAGCGTGCTAGCTTGCATGCTAAAAATTTAGCATGCAAAGCAGCCAGCCAGCCTTAATAATTTAGCCATAATACCAAGGTCCCCATCTTTCCCCCGCCCTGCAGTACTGCAGGGCGGGGGGACGGCTAAAAAAAATTAAGCCCAGCCAGCCAGCCAGCCAGCCAGCCAGCCAGCCAGCTTATTTTTTTTTTTAGCTTCCCCCCCCTGCAGTACTGCAGGGCGGGGGGACGGCTAAAAAAAAATTAAGCCAGCCTCAGTGGCTAAAAAAAATGCATAGCCGGCTAAAAAAAATAATGACGGATTAGAGTCAGATTGGTTACGACACTCCCTTTGGGAGGGAGATTTTCTGTGTTCGAGTCACAGTAATCCGATGAGTTGGTTTACGTTACCCCCCTCCTCCACCCCTCCCCCCCTGCAGTACTGCAGGGCGGGGGGACGTGGAGGAGGGGGTAGCGAATTAATTAATTGTATAATGAAGAAGTCTTAGAAATGTAATGGATATAAAGCTTATGTTTATATATATAGACATATATAAGTATATAAAGAGACTACTACCAATAGCTACACTATGTATTAAGGAGAGTATAACTTAATTTATGTTTATGATTTTATCATACCCCTAAAAATGACACCGAGGAGCAAGGGTCGGGTTAGCATCCTGGTTCGTACACCTTGGTGACCTAGGCTAGTACCAGGTCCCCCTCTAAGGGACTTGTCCCCCTCTAAGGGACTTGCGTCGGTCCTATCCTAGGCCGAATAGGTGAATAAATACTTACGGACGGCCTTGGTCTGTCCTAGAGGTTATCAACATATGAACTCTTAGAGAAATTACTTAATAAACGAAGTGAATTGAAATATCTTATTAACTTCAGGAAAAGAAATCAAACGAGATTCTATGATTAGTGTGAACGAAAATAGAGCAGCCTATTAAAATAAGTAAAATGGCTTTAAAGCTGTTTGAATATTGTGGGGAACCTTCCTCAAAGGCTAAATATAATACATGAGTTACAGAGAAAAGTACCGTGAGGGAAAGCTTTGAAATAGTAGTTTTATAAGCAGCTCAAGCAATAAGAAAGCGAGAGCGTACCTTTTGCATAATGGGTCACCAAGTTAATTTTAGATGCGAGCGAATTTATTTATGTTTTTACTGATTAAACAATATAATGAATCATAATTATTTTTGTAACGAGTATTAGTATTAAATCTTAATTTAATATTAGTATAAGTTTTCAGTATGGCGGCTACATAGCATAATCTATGCAGCCAGCCAATAATTGGATTTCCAATCCAATTTCGGTAATAAATAGATGTGCATAGTTAAACCGATCATTAAAATAATGAATAGTGTCTAAAGTTAGACCCGAAGCCTGGTGATCTTACTATAGTCAGGACTATAAAGGTCCGAACGGGTTATCGTTGCAAAGATATCCGAAGAACTATGGTAAGCGAGTGAAAGACAACACTGACTAGGATAGCTGGTTTTCTGCGAAACCTATAATAGTAGGCAATTTAAGTAACATCTTAGTAGGTACAGAACTTAATCTCAGACAAGATGTAGATTTTCATACCTATGTTTAGGTATGAAATGCATTTTTTTTTGTATACATCGGGGGATCGTGAAGATTTTATCGGTGAGTATGTAGACTCGGAATGACAAAGATGAATCTTGAATAATCAGACATAGAATGATAAGGTTGTATGTCAAAAGGGAAACAGCCCAGAACAAGAGTTAAGGTTCCAAAATTATTATTAAGTGAAATAAAGAAAGTTTTTATATAAGTCGACAAGAAGATGGGCTTGGAAGCAGCCATAATTTAAAGATCTCGTAACAGAGCACTTGTTAAATCTTAAAAGCATCGAAAATTTAACGGATCTAAATAATATACCGAAACCTTGTCCATATGTAACATTAGTAATAATATGCTATTAATGTTATTTGATGGGGTAGCAGAACGTTGAGTGAATCTTAGATTTTTTTTTTATAACTAAATATAGATGATAACTCAAGTGAGAATGGTGACATGAGTAACAAAAAAGAGTTTAAGGTACCTAAAAGGTATCTTAGAGTCTCGCCTAAAGCTTATGGCTACGTCAAGTAACGGCCTCTAAGTTTATAATCTGAAGATTATGACGATGAGAAAATAACGCGCAGAAGTGCGCTGCTTTGATACTTATGGTACCAACATTTAAAAGTGAAAATTGTGCAGGAAGGATCAGTATCCTTTCATTCTTATGTGGGGGAGTGGACAAAACTGAACAGAGTGTATCTGAACACAGATGAGTCCACACCCCCCCCCATGTAATGAATGAATGACAAACCGTACCTAGAATCTGAAACAAGTAAGCTAGTAGAGAATACGAAGGCGTGAATGAGATAACAATCATAAAGGAACTCGGCAAACTAACTACCGTAACTTAGGGATAAGGAGAGCTCATTAGTCTCGATTAATACGAGTAAAAAGGAAGAAGCATGGAATATTGTTGTACGACTGTTTAATTAAAACAAAGCACTTTGCAAAAAGACGATAAGTCTAAGTATTGAGTGTGATTTCTGCCCGATGCCGGCTGGTTAACGAATTTTCTAAATTGAAAAAAAATTTGGTTTCAGAGGAACCCCCGGTTAATGGCGGCCTTAGCGTGAGGGTCCTAAGGTAGCGAAATGCCTTGGCCGTTAAATGCGGTCTTGCATGAATGATGTAACGATACAACAGCTGTCTCTATGATTGACTCAGTGAAATTGGAATAACTGTGCAGATACAGTTTACCTCTAGTTAGACGAGAAGACCCTATGCAGCTTTACTGTTACTAATTATTGAATACGATTCTGAAAATTTCCAGTGTAAAAGGTAATCGATAAGATATAATTGAAACACCTTTATTTTTCTATCGTATTATTAAACCTTAAATTAAGGAACAATTGTTAGAAGACAGTTTATGCGGGGCACAGGCCCCATAAAGAGTAAATGGGTGTGTCTAAAATTTATAAATTTATGTTTGCAATTTTTTATAGTGATTATATATCAAATCATCTTTATGCTATTCATAGAGTGTATTTATTATATTCCTTGGGTACAGTATAAAAATTATATATGTATTAATTTACATATATTTTTTCTAAGAAATTAGGTAAGATTTTGTTTATAGAGAAATTAGATGTAAAAAAAAAATCTTATGAGGGCGGTATTTAATAATCCGCTTCTAATATTTTTTTGTAGTTATTATTATAAATTTAATAATAATCATGTTTATTACTTAAAAAGCTTAATGGCTTAATCTTGCCTTACTGTTTGATTAACAACAAATCTTACAGTCGCGTAAGCGGGGCATAGGATCACAAGATACAAAAAGGAAAGATCTTGGATTTTTGGAAAAGCTACGCTAGGGATGTTTGTCCTTCAATATTCTATTTAAGGGTGCTCCAAATGAGGCCTAAGGTGAAGCCTCAGCAAGCTCCACCCTTCGCAATGTAGCCTTAATAATTTAGTGCTCCTGCAGTCCTTTTTTTTCCCCCGCAAGCTTGCGGGTAGCCTCCGGCTAAGCGAAGCTCGGCCCTACCACTTCCCCCCCCCCCCTGCAGTACTGCAGGGAGGGGGAGGTTAGGAGCTCAAAAAATTACAGGACGCACATATTTATTTAGCTATAAACATTGCCATCCTTAAATAAAATTATTGATAATATATTGGGTTAATTTCAAAAATTACTTTTATAATTTAAGTAAATTTGAAGCGAAATTTATCTTAGCATAAGGTGGGTGCTAGCACACAGTGTAGCTCGCTAGTGGCTAGTGGCTAGTGGCTAGTGCCTACTAAAAAGATAAAATCGTTCAACGACTATAAGGTGAGTAATGCTAACAATAATCCTTTATTAACACCCAACTTTCTTTTTTTTATTATGTATAAAATATATAAATCAGCAAGTAGTAAAATAATTTAAGATGAATAATACTAACACTAACACTAATAATAAAAATTTAGCCTCCTCTTCCGCTAGTGTAATTTTTAGTAAATATATAAATAATAATAATAATAAATTAATACCTTTTAAGATAAAAAATTCTGACCTAGGAAGAACGAGATATTTCCCTCCTATATCTAAAGAATGAAAAAATAGTATTTATGTCTTTAATCATAATAACTTAAAAAATTTACCTCTTTTTGATATAAATATTAATTCCTTAATAAAAGATTATTTTAATTTACAATTTAAGGATAAAATTTTATTCAAAAAAAAGAGACTTTCTAAAGTTAAAGTTGTATCTCTGAATAAAATATATGCTAGTAAAGCGGAAATAAAGCATACTAATACTAAAGCTATTTTAACTGTGTATACTTTTAATCGAGAAAAGATATCTTTATATAAAAAAATAAAGAAATTAAAAAAATCTTTTTATTTTGTTTTTGATAAAATAATTTCTTTTAGTGAACGTGTAATATTGAGTGGTGTTCCTATAAGGGTAGATAAGGATGGTAAGGTATTATCAAATCTGTATTTACCTTTTAGATTACGTGGTGTATTACCTTGAATTACTGAATCTCATGTGAATATTTGGAGAAAAATAATTATAGCTTCCCTATATAAAGAATTAATACTTCTTAGAAAATACAAATTAAGATTAGATCTTAATAAGTATAAATTTGAAGAAAAACTTTTATATAGATTAAATAATTTAATAATGAAGTATTATAATAAAAAAGTAGAGTTTAATATTGTAAATATGAGATCTTTTCTTCTTAATAGTGATATATTGACTAAAATATTAGCACTTAAATTGAAAAACAGGAATGCCCGTGTAATAAAAATTATGGATGTTATATTAAATAAGGCAAATTTACCTAAAATAAATAGAGTTCAGGAAAAAGCTTCCTTAATAAAAAGTGTAGATTGAAATTTATTAGAAAATAAGTTTAAAAATCTCAATTTAAGTTTTATATTAAATGATGCTTCGTACGCGGAGCGTAATAATTTATCTGAATTGTTAAATAAATTATATTATAATGTTCTTTTAGTCAGCCAAAAAGGGGTATGAGCGCTTCGCTCCCCGAAGGGGGAGCAGCCTTCCTTCCACTCAAAGAGTGGAGGCTCGCCTACTAAATTTATTCAGAAAGGCGCAGGCGCAGCTTCGCTAGGAGGAAATGCTAAGGCGCAGCCTAAAGTTTCTAGCTTCGCTAAGGCCAAAAAATATGCAAAAATATATCAAATCATATTTAATTCTATAAATTATAAAAATATGGGTGGTCTAAGACTGGAAATTAAAGGTAGATTAACTAAACGTTATAGAGCTGATAGATCTTTATTTAAAGTAAAATGAAAAGGTGGATTAAAAAATCTAGATTCGTCATATAAAGGGTTATCATCTGTAAATATGAGAGGTTATGCTAAACCTAATGTAGAGTATTCAATATTTACATCTAAACGTCGTATTGGAGCTTTTGCAGTAAAAGGTTGAGTTAGCGGTAAATAGAAATCCCGTATCCCCCCGTCCCCCCGCCCTGCAGTACTGCAGGGGGGGAGGGGGGATTAGGAAGTGCCACTTCTAAACCCCCGCAAGCTTGCGGGGGTTTGTTGAGGGGTAGGTTGTTTATATTACATTAAGATTAACTAATAAAAATACATATAAAAAAGAAATGAAGAAATAGTCTGAACCATTATGTGAATGATGGAAATAAATCAATATGATAACAAGTTGAACAGGCTAATTTGCGCAAGAGTGTACAAAATGAGTGCGCGGTTTGGCACCTCGATGTCGGCTTGACTAATCCTCATGGATGCAGAAACTATGTAGGGTACGACTGTTCGTCGATTAAAAAGTTACATGAGCTGGGTTAAATACGTCGTGAGACAGTATGGTTTCTATCTTCTAGAGGGAATTAGAATATAATAAGGATTAACCTTTGTACGAAAGGAACATGGGGTACTATTGTTATACCTAGTTGTATAACAGTTTTATTAACCTCTGGTTTACCTGTTGTTTATGTGCCTTATATTAATTTCATGTGTGATGCTCCGCAAGGATATTACAGGGATGTTACCGTCACTTGAGTAAATACAATAGCATAAGCATGGCAGGAAAGCTAAGTTAGTCAAAAATAAGTGCTGAAAGCATATAGGCACGAAATTTACCTTAAGATATTTCTTAAATATACGTAAGAAAATATTACGTTAATAGGCTTAGTTTGTAATAATCTAGAGATTTTAAGGAACTAAGTACTAATTTTATAAAAAACTGAATGATTAATATATCTTACATTTTCGCTACCCCCTCCTTTGCTCAAGGTCCCCATCACATTTAATTATGCCCCCCCCTGCAGTACTGCAGGGCGGGGGAAAGATGGGGGGCCCGCCAAGGAGGGGGGTAATGAGCCTGGTTAGCATAAAAGTAATGCAATTGTTTTGTAATCAATAGAAGCAAGTGCGATACTTGCACTGGGCTATTTTAAGGATTAGTGGTCAAGTGGTACGACATAGCTCTTTCAATGCTAAAATCGCGGGTTCGAATCCCGCCTAGTCTAAATACGTAAATACATATATATATATAGAGCCGCAAGGCGTCTATTTATATGTATGAGAGTTATATTTATATGTATGAGAGGCTATAGCTCAATTGGTAGAGCATACCGCTCATAACGGTAATTGTAAGTGTTCAAGTCACTTTAGCCTTATTTCGGTTTATTACCTTCCGCTTTTGCCCGTATCCCTAATCCCCCCCGTCCCCCCGCCCTGCAGTACTGCAGGGGGGGGAAGGGGGGGAGGCATTATTTTTTTTAGCTTTGCTAAAAAAAAAATTAGCCCGTCCCCCCGCCCTGCAGTACTGCAGGGGGGGGGCCGAAGGGGGGGGAAACGCAGGAGGGGGCCCCACGAATACCCCACACACACTTCGTGTGTGTGGGCCGTATTCGTGGGGTCCCTCGAAGCTAGGGGCTAAAATAAAGTAATAAATAGGGTACCCTATTTAAGGTCTCCCCCCTCCTCTTCCCCCTCCCCTTCCCCACCCTGCAGTACTGCAGGGGGGGCAGGTTTGCGGGGGGGGTGCGGAGCAAAGGAGGGGGGTTGCGAAGATACTAGCTAGCTGCACTAAATAAATATGTGCGAGCTACATGCTAGCTAGCTAGCTGCTAACGAAGTAAGCCATATTTATTTAAGCAGCCGCAATGCTATGTTTAGCTTCGCAGAGGTAATAATGCGGATTATTGTAATAGTAACATATTTGGCTCATGTCCGAATGACATAGGTGCAAATCCTGTATCCGCATAGTTTTTAGCGCTAGCCCCCAAAGTTAACAATTTTTTATAGTCAGTAAGTTAGTCTATTTGTATTTATTTTCATCGCTACCCCCTCCTCGCTACCCCCTCCTTTGCTCAAGGTCCCCATCACATTTAATTATGCCCCTGCAGTACTGCAGGGCGGGGGAAAGATGGGGGCCCGCCCAGGAGGGGGGGGGGAGGAGGGCTGCTTGGTGCGAAGCTAGCTAAATAAGCAGCCGTGAATATAAATTGTTAACTTAAATCCGAGTGATGGAATGGTAGACATAACATGCTTAAAACATGTGGGCTTCAAGCTGTGAAGGTTCAAGTCCTTCTTCGGATAAATGCACACACTTTTTTATTAATATATGTATAAATATAAAGATGAATACTATGATGGGGCGGCTACATTGCTGCCCCGCTAGCTAGCCAGCTTATTTTTTTTTTAGCCGTCCCCCCGCCCTGCAGTACTGCAGGGGGGAAGCTAAAAAAAATTAACTCCCCCCGAAGGGAGGGAAACGGAAGATTCCATATTTATTATGGCGCACTCAATTAATAAGGGGGTATAGTATAATTGGTAGTACAGCAATCTTGCTCATTGCTTGTCAAGGTTCAAATCCTTGTATCTCCATCTCCCCCCCTCCTTTGCCCCCTCCCCTTCCCCACCCTGCAGTACTGCAGGGGGGGGCAGGTTTGCGGGGGGGGAAGAGGAGGGGGGTTGCGAAGTTTAATAAGTCGTCATATTATGGCTTCCGACCAGTTCCTCCCTCCCCCCCTAATCCCCCCGTCCCCCCGCCCTGCAGTACTGCAGGGGGGGAGGGGGGATAGGGGGATACGGGGGATACGGGGGATACGGAATAAAGTAATATTGTGTTAAATTTGATTACTTAACCGTTCTATAAGCCTGAGAAGCTCAATTGGTTGAGCAAAGCTTTGAAGCTGCTTTGGTTGTAAGTTCGAGTCTTACCTTAGGCATTAAATGAAATATGGGCCCCATCACATTTAATTATGCCCCCCCCCTGCAGTACTGCAGGGCGGGGGAAAGATGGGGACCTTGGTGCGATGGGGGTAGAGGTTCCGTCGAGGGACCCCACGAATACGGCCCACACACGAAGGTGTGTGGGGTATTCGTGGGGCCCAGGCCGGCTGGAATGGTTTAATAACTGTCAAGTCTTGTCTGCTCCTGTCCTTTGGCTTTTGGTGGCTAGCGAAGGCTTTCAGCCTTCGGCTTTGCTTAATTTTTTTTCCGTCCCCCCGCCCTGCAGTACTGCAGGGGGGGAAGCTAAAAAAAAATAAGCGCAAGCTAAAGCTAAAGCGTAAAGCGTAAAGCTAAAGCGTAAAGCTAAAGCTAAGCCAGCTAATAAAAAAAAGATATTTTTTTATCAGGAGCCTTAGACCCAAAGGACTTAGGACGAAAAGGCGAAGCTAGCTAGCTTAAGCTAGCTTCTAAATAATGCGGATTATTGTAATAGTAACATATTTGGCTCATGTCCGAATGACATAGGTGCAAATCCTGTATCCGCATAGTTTTTTATTTTATTGCTAGCTAACCGATATTTTATTTATTTTTTTTTTATAAAGATATATTTCGGGGGACCCCGCCCCTTCCCCCCCCCTGCAGTACTGCAGGGCGGGGAAGGGGGCGGGGCCCTATATATATATATGTATAGGTGTGCTGGAATTGGTAGACAGGTTCCGTTTAGGCCGGAATGGTTTAAAAACTGTACAAGTTCAAGTCTTGTCATCTATATTTTTATTGCCGCCTGCGGCTCGCAACCCCCTCCTTTGCTCCGCAAAGGAGGGGGGGATATTTCGGGGGACCCGCCCCCCCCCTTCCCCCCCCCCCCTGCAGTACTGCAGGGCGGGGGGACGGGGGGCGGGCCCTATATATATATAATATAGCAATATTCTTTGATATGTTGTAGACTAATGGGTAAGTCATAAATTTTTGGTATTTACAATTGAGTGTTCGAATCACTCCAACATAATTCGGGGGACCCCACAACATCCCCACACACCTACGGTGTGTGGGCCGTTGTGGGGGCCCATTTATTGTTTTTTTTTGGTTTGTTGGTTTGTAGGTTTTGTTGGTTGGTTTGTTTGTTGGTTTGTTTGTTAATATATAGAGCCGCAAGGCGTCTATATCTTAAATCTCGCTACCCCCTCGCTCCCCCCCCGCAAACCTGCGGCCCCTCCCCGCAGGTTTGCGGGGGGGGGGAGGGGGAAGGGAGGGGGGGAATTATGGCATTATTTTTTTTTTAGCTTCCCCCCTGCAGTACTGCAGGGCGGGGGGACGGCTAAAAAAAAATTAAGCCCCTTCGCTACGCTAGCTTCCGAAGGAGCTCCTAATTTTTGAGCGAAGGGTCATTTTTTCTTTTGAGCTCCTGATACACTTATTGAGGCTTCGCCTTAGCCAAAGATATTTATTTATAAGGTAAGCGATAAATTAAGAGGCGAGCTTCGCTAGCCCTTAATTTAATTTAAGATATAAGGGTAATGTAGCTCAGCCTACTGCGAAGCAAGCACGAGGGCCGGCCTAAGGCGAAGCCTCAGTACGCTCCGCGTACTCGTCTTAAATGAATAATATAATATTTAAGGATAATATAGCTCAATCGGTAGAGCAACTGTATGTGGCACAGTAGGTTCTCTGTTCAATTCAGAGTATTGTCCCTTTTGATGGCTACTACGAAGCCGGTGGCTTCGCTTAGCTTCGCTTCGCAGCCAAAATTTCGGGGGACCCCGCCCCCTTCCCCCCCCCCCCTGCAGTACTGCAGGGCGGGGGGACGGGGGCGGGCCCAATCCCCTCAACAAACCCCCCCCCGCAAGCTTGCGGGGGTTTAGAAGTGTGTCATTTTTTTTTAGGAGCCTCCGGCTCCTAAAAATTAGGAGCGCCCCTCCCCTTCCCCACCCCCCCCCCCCCTGCAGTACTGCAGGGTGGGGACCCTGCAGTACTGCAGGGGGCGAAGTGGGTTATTTTTTTTTTTTTTTTTTAATTTTTTCTCGGCTACGCTAGCCGAAGGCTCGCTTCGCTTATTTTTTTTAGCTTCCCCCCCTGCAGTACTGCAGGGCGGGGGGACGGCTAAAAAAAAATTAAGCAAAGCCGAAGGCTGAAAGCCTTCGCTAGCCCAAAAAAAAATTGGCTGGCGAAGCTTGCCTCAATAGCATTTTTTCTTAAAAAGCCAAAAAATTAGCCTCCCACTTCTAAACCCCCCCCCCCGCAAGCTTGCGGGGGGGGGGGTTTGTTAGGAGGCCCCTTTTTAGTTAGTCCATGACTGAGGAGCGTCATTATATTTATCATTTAAATCTGGGTAGTTTAAAGGTAAAACCTTAATTTCATACATTAAAGATGAGAATTCGATTTTCTCCCCAGGTTCGCGTGCGCACTATGGAGGGGAAGGGCACTGATCGAGTAGGACCAGAGCTTTCCTTATTTAAATCTCCAACTAAATTTCTTCATTCTTTATGATAATAATGACTATACTGTCTTTATTACTTTCTAATGCCGTTACTTTAAGACGAGATATTTCCATACTTTTTAATAGAATTGTGATTATAGCATTAATTTATTGTATTTTGCATGATACAATGAGTTTATCTATTATAAGTAAAGGGGTAGGTTTACATGGAGGTTTACTTCATATAACCAATATAACACAAGTATTCCAAATATTTATTTTTTTGATTAGTATATTAATATTACAATTAACAAGTTTCGATCCCATAAAAAAATTTTATATTATGAGACATCCTAGGTTTATTAATAAGTGGCCTAGAGCTATAGGATATTCAATACCATTATCTTCAATACAAGCAGTGTTGAAGGATTACCTTTTTAAAATTCAAGGGTTTAACAAAGAACATCTTAAAATAATAGAATACCCTTTAATTTTATTATTTGTTATTTGCGGAGCAGTATTTTTAATGTCAACAAATGATTTAGTTTCTATTTTTCTTTCTATAGAGTTACAAAGCTACGGATTATATATATTAAGTACTATTTATAGAAATTCCGAATTATCTACCACAGGTGGTTTAATTTATTTTTTATTAGGTGGCTTTAGCTCCTGCTTTATTTTATTAGGTGCAAGTTTACTATATGCAAATTCAGGTACTACAAGTTTGGATGGTTTATATATAATTAATAGTATTAGTGACGTAAATGATAACATGACTTCATGATACAAATCATATTATTTAAATTTTTCTTTACTCATATTTAGTGTAGGATTCTTATTTAAAGTTTCAGCAGCACCTTTCCATTTTTGATCTCCTGACGTCTATGACGCTATCCCTACAATAGTAACAACATTTGTGGCAATTATAGCCAAAATTTCTATTTTTATCCTTTTGCTAGAATTAGTTTATCATACAAATAATTATCTATCAGAATTTAGCTGAATCTATGGACTACTAGTCAGTTCTTTTCTTTCCTTAATAATAGGAACTGTTGTAGGTTTAACACAGTTTAGAATTAAAAGATTGCTTGCATATAGTACAATCTCTCATCTAGGTTTTATTTTATTAGCTTTAAGTGTTTCCACACAAAGTGTGGAGTCCACACAAGCATTTATATTTTATTTAATACAATATTCTTTTAGTAATTTAAATGTGTTTATTATATTAATTACTATAGGATTCTCTTTATATGGTTATGTTTGAAATAATAAAGAGTATAAAAATCTACTAGATATAAATAATTCACCTGTACAATTAATTAGTCAATTGAAAGGGTATTTCTATCTAAACCCTTTATTGTCTTTAAGTTTAGCTATTACTATCTTTTCTTTTGCGGGTATTCCGCCTCTTGTAGGGTTTTTTGCCAAACAGATGGTATTGAGTGCTGCTTTAGATAATGGCTATATTTTCTTATCCCTAATAGCAATACTTACTAGTGTAGTTGGAGCAGTTTATTATTTGAATATAATTAAAGAGATTTTTTTCTATTCTCCTGGACATAAATTAAAAACAGTAGACGTAGAAAATACCTGACCTTTTCCTGTTAAAAGAGATCTAAAGCTCAATGATTCAAATGCATTTTCAATATCTTATGATAGATATACTGTATCTAGTCCTTTATCTTCTGGATATACTATATCTAGTCCTTTCTCTATTACTATTTCTATTATTACAATAGTAATATTATTATTTATATTTATGAATAAAGAATGATTAAGTATGGGTACCATAATGGTACAAGTTTTATTTAGTACTTAAATGCGTAGTATGACATTGTTTATTTTATTTGTATCTATAATTGCTTTACTTTTTTTATTAATTAATCTAGTATTTGCTCCTCACATACCTAAAAATTGAAATGGGAAATCAATTAATTGGGTAAAACTTCCAAATTCCGGGAAAACCTTAAAGCTTCTGATACTAAGCATTAATCGAAAGGTTAATTGTGGCTGAAGTAATTACTCAGGTATAGTAATAAGTCAGAAGATATACGAGAGTATAATAGGCAACCGCGGATCTAAATCAGTAATACGTGGGCGCAAGCTCTATATTGCTGTAAAAGAGCAACGAGTAAACGGTAGTTGCATTGAATATTTAAATAAAGAAAAATACTCAATGTTAAGATGTACTCTAGTGGGCTTCGAAAGAAGTTATCAGGCCAAAATCCCTTCTAACCCTATAAATTTTAAAAGAAATCCACTCTTTGAGTGGAATCTAAACTAAATCCTTCGTATGTCTCGGGATTTGTAGACGGTGAAGGTTCCACTCAAAGAGTGGATAATAAGTATAAGTTAGGTTGACGTGTAGTTTGTAGATTTATAATAAACTTACATAAAAAAGACTTAAGTTTATTAAATAACATTAAAGAATTTTTTGGTGTAGGTAATGTATTTCCACTCGGAGAGTGGGATTCTGCACAATACCGAGTAGAATCTTTAAAAGGTCGAGCCGCCAGGCGTCTAATTAATCATTTTGATAAATACCCCATAATAACTAAAAAACAAGCTGATTATAAGTTGTTTAAATTGGCTCATAATTTAATTAAAAACAAAAGTCATCCACTCGCTACCCCCTCCAGCTTCGCTGGAGGGGGGGCCGAGTGGAAGGACTCTTGGAACTTGTAGCTATAAAGGCTGTAATAAATAATGGTTTAAATAATGATTTAAGTATTGCTTTTCCTGGTATTAATACTGTTTTAAGACCTGATACATCGTTACCTCAAATTCCGAATCCTTTTTGATTATCTGGATTTGTTGATGCAGAGGGTTGTTTTAGTGTCGTAGTTTTTAAGTCTAAAACATCAACCCTACGGGTGGGAGAAGCAGTTAAATTAAGTTTTATTTTAACTCAAAGTAATTCCCCCCTCCAGCGAAGCTGGAGGGGGTGGCGAGATGAGTATTTAATAAAAAGCTTAATTGAATATTTAGGATGTGGGAATACAAGTTTAGATTCTTCCTCCAGGGAGGACCCTCTCTGGAGGTCCCGAGAGGGAAGAGGTGTTATTGATTTTAAAGTAACTAATTTTTCGCTACCCCCCTCCAGCTTCGCTGGAGGGGGGGAGGTATAAAAGATATTATTGTTCCATTTTTCATTAAATATCCTTTAAAAGGAAAGACGCCTCCCGGCTCGATTTCATAGATTTTTGCGAAGTCGTAAGATTAATGGAAAATAAATCGCATTTAACTAAAGAAGGATTAGATAAAATAAAAAAAATCCGTAATAGAATGAATACGAACAGAAAACAATAGTTAAAATCAAAATATTAAATTTATAGGTATGAGAAATTTGGCTCAAACGTATCAAGAAAAAAATTCAGAGTTTGAGTGTGGATTCCATTCTTTTCATCAAACTAGATTCCCTTTCGATTCACCTATAGCTGCACAGGCGATATGTTTTGTAATTCTGGACCTTGAAATATTTACCATGTTCCCTTATGTAGGAAGTTTAGGTATAAATACTTTCTATAGTCTAGTGGTTATTCTAGGTTTTATGTTTGTTGTATCAGCAGGATTTGTATTTGAATTGGGAAAAGGTGCTTTAAAAATAGATTCAAAACAAAATATGGGTGGTGATTCCACTCATCTAGAGTTGAAAAATTTAAAAGATATATCTTCTTTAAATTTATGTCCTCCATCAGCGTTCAAAAATTAAATCTCGCTACCCCCTCCCCCCCCCCCGCAAACGCCCCCCCTGCAGTACTGCAGGGCGGGGGAAAGATTGAGGAGGTGGTTAGCCTCGTGTGAAAAATTTTTATAGATTAATAAGTAGTGTTAGTCAGCCATCAAGTTTTTACTACTATATGCAAATACATACCACAGGTCTTCCCCCTAAACCCCCCGCAAGCCTGCGGGGTTTAGTGTGGGAAATGATAATTTTTTTTATAATTTTTATTATCATTAGGTTTTGCAAAAAAATTAGCCACGCCACCGAAGGAGGGTAGGGGTACGCGAAGTCCCCCTTCGCTACCCCCTTCCCCCCCCCCCCCCTGCAGTACTGCAGGGCGGGGGGACGGGTGGCATTATTTTTTTTTTAGCTTTGCTAAAAAAAAATAAAGCGAAGCTCGCCTCGAGAGCTAATGACTACCAATTGGGCAGAGACCTATACTGTACACATCTATAGTCCTAATGATATACGTACTATACCTACCTTTAATCCGGCCCACACACACGAAGTGTGTGTGGGGAATGGAAGGGGGATTATGTTTACCCGTATTTATCATAGCAGTCAGGACATTCCACGGGAGTTCGTTAGTTATTCTTTCACTACGGGGATTTGATCTAATGTGATTCGAACACAGTAGTTTTTTGGATTTAGTAACTTACTTGCTACTGTAAGTAAGGATTTTATTTTATAAGCAGGAAATAACAGTATACGGAGCGGGTTATCACTAAGATGAGCGGGGCAGGGGCTCATTTTGCCTATATGTCCAATGCCTATATATCCAAGTTAAGATTAGTTTACTTTTTACAATGTAAAAGCAAAAAAAATACAAATACTAATGAATATTACCTTAATACTTTTTTTAATAGGAATTTTAGGTTTCGTATTAAATAGAAAAAATATTATATTAATGCTTATTTCAATTGAAATAATGCTATTAGCTATAACATTCCTAATATTGGTAAGTTCACTTAATATGGATGATATAATCGGCCAAACTTATGCTATTTATATAATAGTTGTAGCAGGTGCAGAATCTGCTATAGGTTTAGCTATTCTAGTTGCTTTCTATAGATTAATTAACTCTCCAGTTAAAAATCCAAGATCAAATTATTCGGGGGACCCCGCCCCCCCTTCGGGGGGGCGGGGGCCCTATTTACATTTTAATTTATTACCTGTAGTTTCATCATGTAATTTAATCCAATCAAGGAATTATTCTAGTGTGCTACACAGGAAAATCCCCACACACACTTCGTGTGTGTGGGCCGGTTTAAATCCTTCATTTATAACTGGGTTCTCGGATGCTGAAGGTTCTTTTGTTGTAACTATTTTAAAGAACCCTAGATATAAAATAGGATGAAATGTACAAGCTAGATTTCAAATAAAATTAAACGAGAAAGATAGAGCTTTATTATTATTAATTCAAAATTATTTCGATAATATTGGATATATATCCAAAATAAATGATAGATCTACGGTTGAATTTAGAGTTAGTGATATAACTAGTTTAAATAATATAATTATACCTCATTTTGAAAAGTATCAATTAATAACTAATAAATATGGAGATTTGGTGATATTTAAACAAATTGTATCATTAATGTTAGAAAACAAACATACTACTTTAGAAGGATTAAAAGAAATCTTGGAACATAGAGCATCTCTTAATTGAGGTTTATCTAAAACTTTAAAGGAATCTTTTCCTTCTATAATACCAGTTAAAAGGGTAAAAATTGAGAATAATATATTAAGTAATTTATCTTCGCTACCCCTCCTTCCAGGAGGGGGGAACTGAGTAGCTGGCTTCTCATCAGGAGAAGCCAATTTTTTTATAACTATGTCTGGTACTAAAGTATGGTTACGTTTTTCTATAGCTCAAGATTCAAGAGATATATTGTTATTAAAAAGTTTAGTCAAATTTTTTAATTGTGGTTATATAGCTCAATATAAAAATCGTAAAGTATGTGAATTTATAGTTACAAAAATTAATGATATAATTATATATATTATTCCTTTTTTTGATCAATACAAAATTGAAGGTTCTAAATATAATGATTATGTTAAATTTAAAGAAGCCGCTATTCTTATTAAAAATAAAGAACATTTAACTGAAAAAGGATTAAATAAAATAATAGAATTAAAAAATTCGCTACCCCCTCCAGCTTCGCTGGAGGGGGGGATGAATAAAAATATTTAAATTTGTCTTGATTAAAAGGAGAAAATTATCTTGATCACAAAAGGCGAAAGTGAACCTTCGCCTAGTCTTATATAAGGCGAAACTCTCAAATTGCGGGGAACTCTTAAGAACAAATCTACCAAGTTAATATAGTAATATAATTAATGGAACAGGTAATGACTCGTTGTATGGTAAAAACGATTTGTATATGTAGAATATCCGCAGCCAAGCACCAAGTATTCGCTACCCCCTCCAGCTTCGCTGGAGGGGGGGAAGGAATAACGGTGTGCAGTTCATCGACTAAATGTGAGTTGGGTTTTTATTAATATGAAAGGATATTAATAATTAGCTTAAGATATAGTCAGGCTCAATACATGAGTATTGGGGTAAACCGAAGAGGAAGTATCACAATAGAATATAAATAATGTATTTAAGTATCATTATCTTACCTTTATTAGGGTCTATAGTTGCTGGCTTTTTTGGTAGAAAAGTTGGAGTTAGCGGTGCACAATTAATTACCTGTTTAAGTGTAATAATCACTACAGGTTTAGCTATATTAGCTTTTTTCGAGGTTGGTTTTAATAATATCCCTGTGACTATAAATTTATTTAGATGAATAGATAGTGAGTGATATAACATTCTTTGAGGTTTTCAATTTGATAGTTTAACAGTGGCAATGTTAATACCTGTATTAATAATAAGTTCTTTAGTTCACATATATTCAATTTCGTACATGAGCCATGATCCTCGGGGTCGCGTTAGGGGAAAACGCGTCTATGGGGATAAACTGTCAAATTCCGGGGAAGTCCTAAAGCTTAAGGTACCAAGCTGTAGTTGAAAAACTATGAGTGGCTGAAGTAATTACTCAGGTACGGTAACAAGCCTTAAGATGAGTGAAAACAAAATGGATAATCGCGGATCTAAGTCAGTAGTAATCGATAGTAATTCTACTGTAAAAGAGCAACGAGTAGACGGCAGTTGATCCATAAAGTCACATTTAATGGATTTAAGATGTACTCTAAGGGGTTTCGAAAGAAACAGAGGTATAAAACTCGGTTTCAACCTGCAACAAGGTTGAAACTCTGCTAAAATCCCATCTAAGCAATTCGATTTTAAAAAAAAATTTTCTACCTATAATTCCACTCTACGAGTAAATCCTTGAGTCTGATCTGGTTTAATAGATGGTGAGGGTTCATTTAACATAATAGTGGATAGAAATAAAAGTCGTAAATTAGGTTGACGTGCTCAATTGAAATTTCAATTAAGTCTACACACAAAAGATCTTAACTTATTATATCTATTACAACAATACTTGGGTGGTATTGGTTCTATTCATTTAGCTCGAAACCGAGATATAGTTAATTATTCAATAGATTCAATTGAAGATTTAAATAAACTTATTATTCATTTAGAAAATTATCCGTTATTAACTCAAAAAGCCGCGGATTTTTTTTTATTTAAACAAGCGGTAAAACTTGTAAATAATAAAGCTCATCTTACTGTTGAAGGTTTAAATCAAATAGTAAATATAAAAGCATCAATGAATTTAGGTTTATCTGACACGTTAAAATCAGAGTTTGCTGGATATACTCCAGTTGAAAGACCTGTAATAAATTGTGATAATGTATTTTTAGACCCTTATTGAATTTCAGGATTTGTAAGTGCTGAGGGAAACTTTGATGTTCGTATGCCATCAACCAATAGTAAATTAGGTTATCGAGTACAATTGAGATTTAGAATATCCACTCTACGAGTGGATATTAGATTAATGGAGAAAATAGTTGAATACTTTGGGTCAGGAAAGATTTACAAATATGGTGGTAAGTCTGCTGTTAGTTTAACAATAGTTGACTTTACTGATATTACCAATATATTGGTTCCATTTTTTAATAAATACCCTATAATTGGTATAAAACTCTATGATTATCTTGATTGATGTAAAATTCATAGTTTAATGATTAATCGTTCTCATCTGACGGTTGAGGGTATAAATTCAATTTCCCTCCTCCTTGGAAGGAGGAGGTAGCGAAAGATAAAATCGCAACCCCCCTCCATGTGGAGGGGGGGAGGTATGAATATAGGTAGAAATTTTTAAGATAAGTAACCATTGTTACTATAAATAAATAAATCAATTGTAGGATAAATTTAGCTTAAAAGCATAACCAAAGATTTTTTAGTTATTTAAGTTTATTTACTTTTATGATGATAATTCTTGTAACAGCGAATAATTATTTATTAATGTTTGTCGGTTGGGAAGGTGTTGGAGTTTGTTCATACCTTTTAGTTAGTTTTTGATTTACTAGAATAGCTGCAAATCAAAGTTCTATGTCTGCCTTCTTAACTAATAGAGTAGGGGATTGTTTTTTAACTATAGGTATGTTCGTCGTGCTATGAACTCTAGGTAATTTAGATTATGCAACAGTATTTTCATTAGCCCCTTATATTAATAGTGATATAGCTACTATTATAGGTATATGTTTACTAATAGGTGCTATGGCTAAAAGTTCTCAAGTGGGTTTGCACGTTTGACTACCTATGGCGATGGAAGGTTTTTTTAGTAGGGCTTTCCTTAAACTTCACTATATGCAGGAACATCCCGTTTTAAGTCTTGGTCCACTTAGATTTAGTCTATTCGGAAAAATCCAAGATCAGGGACAATTTGCAGGAAATTCGATAAGAAGTTCCTCAGAGATTACAAGTGAAGCTTTTATGTTAAAAGAAAGTTGATTTAAATGATGATTTATAGGTTTTGTAGAAGGAGACGGATCTTTTATTATTAACAAAGATGGGTATTTAGAGTTTAGAATTACACAATCTAGCCCAGATGCTCAAATTTTATTTATGATAAAAAAAGAATTAGGGTTTGGAGTTGTTAGAAAACAAGATTCAGTAAGAAATACTCATTGTTATAGAGTTAGAGATAAAAATAATCTAATTAAACTAATTTCTATATTTAATGGAAATATTTTTCTTGATACTAGAAAAGAACAATTTAAATTATGATTAAATGCGTTTAATTTAAAATATAAAGAAAATATACCTCATATAGATAGTTCATTTAGACCTAATTTAGATAATGCTTGATTATCTGGTTTTACAGATGCTGAAGGATGTTTTACTTGCTCCGTTTATGACAATAAGTCTAATACTGCTAAATTAGTTAGATTAAGATATATTTTATCTCAAAAAGGTAACTCTAGTTGTATGGAATATTTAGCTGAAATATTAGGAGGTAAAAAACATTTATTAAAAAGTTACGAAGGTTACAATGTAACAGTTAATACCACTAAATTATCTCCTATTGTACAATATTTTAATCTTTATCCTTTAAAAACTAAAAAGTATATTACATATTTTAACTGAATAAAAATATATAAGTTAGTAATAGATAAAAAACATAATGATCCTGAAAATTTATTATTGATTATGAAATATAAAAATAACATTAATAAATCTGATTATAATAAATAAATCAACTTTCGGCGGACCCCGCCCCCTTCGGGGGCGGGGGCCCGTTTTTAGTAATAACTAAAAATTAAACACAGCTACATAAATGAAGATATAGTCCGATCAGTTAAGTAATTAACTGCGTATTCCACCCCTCCCTTCCCCCGCCCCTTCCCCACCCTGCAGTACTGCAGGGGGGGCAGGTTTGCGGGGGGGAGGGGTGGAATCAACATAATTTTGCCTACTCCTGTTTCTGCATTAATACACGCTGCCACGATGGTAACTGCAGGTGTATATTTATTAATGCGTAGTTCACCATTAATTGAATATAGTAGTACTGTCTTACTATTATGTTTATGATTAGGTGCAATAACTACTGTATTTAGTTCTCTTATTGGTTTATTCCAACAAGATATTAAAAAAGTTATAGCTTATTCCACAATGAGTCAATTGGGGATGATGGTTATAGCTATAGGTTTATCTTCTTACAATGTAGCTTTATTTCATTTAATCAATCATGCATTTTACAAAGCACTCTTATTTTTAGGAGCTGGTAGCGTTATACACGCTGTAGCTGATAACCAAGACTTTAGAAAGTTTGGGGGGTTAAAAAATTATTTACCTTTAACATACTCTGTTATGTTAATAGCAAGCCTAAGTTTAGTGGCTTTCCCATACATGACTGGTTTTTATAGTAAAGATTTTATTTTAGAGTCTGCTTATGGACAATTTAGTTTTTCAGGGGTAGCTGTATATATCATAGCTACTATTGGTGCAATATTTACAACTTTATACTCTGTTAAAGTATTGTATTTAACTTTTTTAGCCAACCCTAATGGTTATATCCATTTTTATAGACATTTCATATTGTATGAAAGACTATATGTATATGTAAGTTATACGGGAAAAGAAGAATTCTATTTGCCTAAGCATATGTCAAAAGAAATCAATAATTTGCCGAGATCAGTATCAGGTGAGGGTGGATTCTTTTTAAGTTTACCTTTAGTTATATTGGCCTTATTTTCTATATTCTTTGGTTTTATTACTAAAGATATATTTATAGGTTTAGGATCTAACTTTTTTATAGATAATAGCTTATTTATTCATCCTATTCATGAGATAATGATAGATACTGAATTTGCTGTACCTACATTATTTAAACTATTGCCTTTTATATTTACTATATCTTTTAGTTTAATAGCTTTAGTTTTATCTGAAAAATACCCAAACTTAGTTGTTCATTTTAAATTATCTAGATTAGGTTATAATCTTTTTGGTTTCTTTAATCAAAGATTTTTAGTTGAATTATTTTATAATAAATATATTACAAATTTAGTTTTAGATTTAGGTGGACAAATTACTAAGATTTTAGATAAAGGTAGTATAGAGCTATTAGGACCTTTTGGTTTAGAAAAAGTCTTAATTAAATGAAGTAAAGATATAGCATCTTTAAGTACAAGTATTGTAACAAATTATGCTTTATTTATTTTAGTTGGATTTATTTTATATGTATTTACATTTATTAGTTTGTTAGAAGGAGGTTTGGATTTGAATTTATCTTTATTCATTTTATTACTTTCTTTAACATCTTCTACATCTTCTTCTGATTCAAAGGAAGGAAAAATGATCAAGAAAGCTGTAGTTAGCACCAAAAATAAAAATATACGATAATGACAAACTCAACTATACAATTACAAGAACTATATTCCAGCCCGGCTACGGTGGTCGTAGGTGGCTTAATAGTGGGTGGCCTGGGCCTAGTAGGCTACCTAGGTTGGGAACTCTATGAGTGAGTTAAACCCCAAATCAAAATCCCACCAGCATTGGTGCCTGTGTTGGTGGATTTAGTCCCTACTGCTCCTTCCCCTCCTCCCCCACCTTTCCCTTCTTCTCTCCCTGATAAAGATAATGTTTATCCAGATTTAATTAGTCTGATAGTCGTTTTTGTATTGGATGCCTTGACAGGATGGGCTTCCGAGGTGGAGACTGTTTCGGCAAATTTAAATATCAGAGATCCCCTTACTAATAGCATCATTCCCGTGGATGATGATGTGCTTAATCACGCCAGGCGTCTTTTACGTGGTGCTTATGATACACGGTCTTGGGCTTAACTGATCTTACCGATTCTCAGACCTTTTTTACCTCCAGCTGTTAATTTCCTACTAAATGGGGCCTATAGGACTTTTTTATATTCGACACAATACTTGGCGGATCTTGTGGATATACAAGGTGGGTTGTATTATACTACTTCCACCCTGGCATCTTTTCGCAACCCCCTCCTTTGCTCCGCAAAGGAGGGGGGGAGGTTAAGAATCTAAGTAAGCTTTTTTATAATATGAGAAAGATGACTATTGAAATGAACTATTTCGTGGTACATCTGGGTGGGCAGGGGGGTTATATTATAAATCGTAACAGAGTTTAATTGTAAATCGGGGGACCCCACAACCCGATTTAAGTTCGTAGGTTTATCCACAAGCTTCCTAATCCCCCCTTCCCCCCTGCAGTACTGCAGGGGGGGGGGGGCGAAAAAGTAAAAATTATAAAATATTTAGAGAGGGAGTGGCGTTTAAACCACGTCCACTCCCTCACTCTTAATAAAAAATAATAATAATACCTGCCAGCATAGATATTATTGAAAAAATATTAGTTCCACCGGTTAATTCATAGTTAATGGTGTAGTCATTTCGTGTGCTATTAGTAAATAATGAAGAAAGAATTTTGAATGTTTTTATTTGCTTCATTAATAACTCCTATTATAAGAGTATTTATTATATGTATTGAAATGAGTATTGAATTACGCAGTAGACTGCGTAGGTTAAGTAGAATCCTCCGAGATGAATTCCGTAACGGCTTTAGTTATTTAGATACTGTTCGAGGCCGGGGGACCCGGGGTGAAATCCCCCCGAAAGGGAGGATTTCTTAAGACAATTCGACAAACCTCCTGACCTCTAACACATCGACGGAAATGAATAAAAAAGGATTGCATTGTAGTACAATAGTTTTTGTTTTTATTTGCTTATTATTAATCCCTATTTTAGGGAAATCGAGTACTTAAATATCCTATATTCCAGGACTCCTGCCTCCTGCCTCCTGCCTTCGGCAGGAGGCAGGAGGCTCGTCCTAGTCTAGTCTATAAAATTACTAATATTAAATATATTAATATATTATAAAGAGTTTTAATAATAATAATAATAAGGTGTAGAAGAAGTTTGGTTTAATGATCTTTATTCTTTATATTTTTTTTTTATTTCTTTCATTTTTTTTATTAATTTATTTACCATGAGATTATTAAAAAGTCATCCTTTATTAAAATTAGTTAACTCATATCTTATTGACGCTTCACAACCTAGTAACATAAGTTATTTATGAAACTTCGGTTCTTTATTAGCATGTTGTTTAATTATACAAATTGTAACTGGTGTAACATTGGCAATGCACTATAGTCCTAACGTATTAGAAGCTTTTAACTCTATAGAACATATTATGCGTGATGTGAATAATGGATGATTAGTACGTTACTTACACAGTAACACAGCTTCAGCTTTCTTCTTCTTAGTTTATTTACATATAGGAAGAGGAATGTATTATGGATCTTATAGAGCTCCTAGAACATTAGTTTGAGCTATCGGAACAGTAATCCTTATACTTATGATGGCTACTGCCTTCCTGGGTTATCAACATAGCCCAAAATGGTTTGATATAAGTAATAAAGGTAGTATAAGTAATAAAGGTAATATCACAAATTCGTTGCCCCCCCTCCTCCAGAGGTGGGGGGGAAGAATAAACAAGAGATTGTTTAACAAAAATCTAGTAAAAAGAGGTTATTGTACAAGTAGTTCTTTAAATAGTCCTGAAATGTCTGAAAGATTACAAACGATTATTAATGAATTAGGTATAAACCCTGTATATGTTTATGAAGATTTAAATCAACCTTCCAGTTGAAAACAAATATTACATGATACAAGAGATTTAAGCGGTGTATATATGATAATTAATAAAACAACAAAAGATTATTATATAGGTTCTGCATCCAATAATAGATTTTATACTAGATTCTGTAATCATGTTATTCATTTTACAGGTAGCAAAATAGTTAAATTAGCAATTAAAAAGTATGAATTGAAAAATTTTGCTTTTGTTATATTAGATTTATATCCTAATGTTGTTACCAAAGAAAATAACAAGGAATTATTGGATTTAGAAGATAAATATTTAAAACTATTAGTGCCTAATTATAATATTTTAACCGAAGCAGGTTCTAGTTTTGGTTACAAACATACTGAAATAGATCGTCAAAAGATGAAAGATCTTTATAGTGACGCTAGACGAGAAAAGATAGGTAGTCTAAATAGGGGTAAAAAGTTTTCTCCTGAAACAATAGAAAAAATAAGAGAAAAGGCTTTAACTAGACCTCCTATGTCAGAAGAAACTAAAATAAAATGTATTGCTAATACAAGACCTGTTGTGTTATATAACTTGAATAGAACTATTTACGGTAAGTACTCTACTATTTTAGAAGCAGCTAATGCTATTAACTGTAATGAAAAAACCATTAGAAGAGCACTGCAGACAGAAAAAAAATTAGTTAAAAGACAGTGAATAGTAGAAGATTTTTCTGACAAATAGGTTTTATTCCTTATTATACTTTATTCTTTATTATACTTTATTCTTATATAAACCATAGTCCCATGAGTATAAATCTTTTTGCAATTTTTATAGAAAAAAAAAGATTAAAGTGGTACATCCCGACAGGGATGTAAAATAGTTTTAGTACTATTTGGCGATGTTAGTGAAAACGGTTAAAATCCCTCTACTTATGCTGGGACAAGACCGTCGGTTATATAAATAATCGCTACAGACTGGGTCACTAATGGGTGGCTGAAATGCTGCTTAATGTACAGTCGGAACTTTTAATTAAACAAAGGTATTTAATTAATGGAATACACGAATTAAAAGTTATTCCAGCTTATTATTGATATAATAAGTAAGTACGTATGTTTTACCTTATGGACAGATGAGTTTATGAGGTGCTACTGTTATTACCAATTTAATAAGTGCAATTCCATGAATTGGACAAGATATTGTTGAGTCAAAAATTATTACTTTAATTATTAATTTATCTTTTATTGCTATTTTATTTTCAATTGTAGTTGTGTATTATTATATCTTACTACATGTTAATTTTTCATCTAACCTTCCTACGATAGGTGTTATTCATCAAAACGCTTTAAAGAAATCAAATAAGGCTTTAAGATTAGATAAACAAGAATATATATCCATTCCTTCATCATTTTTAGCTTTTTTAGCTGGATTGGTTGATGGTGATGGGTATATTCAAGTAACTAAAACATCTAAAGGTTTCATAGCAATTAAGTTAGTTATATCTCTTCATTTAGAAGATCTTTCTATTTTAGAATATATTCATTCTGTTTTAAAAATAGGTAAGATAAATATTTATAAGGATTTAAGAAGTCCAACTTGTAAATTAGTAATTAATAAAACGGATCTACAAGAAATATTGTTCCCATTGCTTATGTATAATAAGATTTTTTTCTTAACTAATACTAGAGCAGATCAATTTAACTTAGCTATGTATATATTCAAAAATGATATTAAGATGTATAATCAAATTCCCGATAACACACCTGCTGTTTTTGAGATACCTAAAAATCCTATTGATTACACATTATTGCCTTTTTTTAAAAATTGAATAGTCGGATTTACATGTTCTGAGGGTTCATTTTTTATTAAAAGTAATAATGATGGTTGTTTTCAATTAAAACAGAGAATACATACTAATTTATTTGAAGCCTTTAAACTAATGTTTAATACTAATAGAAAAATAGATACAACAAATAATTTTAATCAATTTGGTGTTAGTTCTAAATCTGATATACAAAAAGTTATAAATTTCTTTTCATTTTCAGGTTTACATCCTTTAGTAGGGTTGAAATATATTCAATATATAAAATGGTTAAATAATTTACGAGAAAGTTTGCGTTATAGTACCTTAAATTATCCTGATGCAAAATAATGCAAGATAGATTGCAAAAGATATAAATTAATAAATGTAATGGGGCTCCTTAAAATAGGTAGGGTTTAATCTTATTATATTTTAGAGGCAAATGGGGAAAATTACAAGGACATTTAATAAATTACCTCCGTTTTATTAGATTATTTGTAGCGAAACTTAATTCGGTATATAAAAAATGGATTAAGAACGTTCAACGACTAATGAGTGAGTTATACCAACAATAAGCTCAACACGATACCCCCAAAATCCACTCTATGAGTGGGTTTAAGATATAGTCTAAATATACCCTTAAGGGTGTAAAGTATAAGTTAAATATTATACGTAATATATTGTCATTTGAGGAGGTTTTAGTGTAAACAATGCTACTTTAAATAGATTCTTTGCTTTACATTTTGTTTTACCATTTATTTTAGCAGCATTAGTATTAATGCATCTGATTGCACTTCATGATACAGCAGGGTCAAGTAACCCTTTAGGTGTTTCAGGTAATTACGATAGAATAACATTTGCTCCTTATTATTTATTTAAAGATTTAATAACTATTTTTATCTTTATATATGTTTTAAGTTCATTTGTTTTCTTTATGCCCAATGTTTTAGGTGATAGTGAAAATTATATAATGGCCAACCCTATGCAAACTCCACCTGCTATTGTGCCAGAATGATATTTATTACCTTTCTACGCTATATTAAGATCTATACCTAATAAATTATTAGGAGTTATTGCTATGTTTAGTGCAATATTAGCTATAATGTTATTACCTATAACAGATTTAGGTAGATCAAAAGGTTTACAATTTAGACCTTTAAGTAAATTCGCTTTCTGAGCTTTTGTAGTAAATTTCTTAATTTTAATGAAATTAGGTGCTTGTCATGTAGAATCACCTTTTATTGAATTAGGTCAATTTAGTACAATCTTTTATTTCAGTTACTTTATATTTATAGTACCTGTGCTTAGTTTAATTGAGAATACTCTTGTAGATCTCAACTACTTGAAATAAGATTTTTTTAGCAAAGCTAAAAAAAATTTTTTTTAGCTTTGCTAATTTGGTTTTTTTTGAGGCGAGCTTTCCTACCTTCCTCCCTTCCACTTCTCGAGGCGAGCTTCGCTTAATTTTTTTTTTAGCCGTCCCCCCGCCCTGCAGTACTGCAGGGGGGGGGTGGAGGGAAACGGAGGAGGCCGTAAATAATTATTTGATCTTAGCAAGGGATCAGGATTACGATGTAAATGGTTTACCCTTTGACTGCAAATCTTAAGGATTAGGTTCGATTCCTACGTAATCCTTTAGGGTTAGCCTATAGCCAATTTTTTTGAGGCTAGCTTAATTTTTTTTAGCCGTCCCCCCGCCCTGCAGTACTGCAGGGGGGGGAAGCTAAAAAAAATAAGCGCCAGCCCAAAAAAAAATGAAGCAAGCTGCCCGCAAATTTAATAAATTTACTAACTATCTTAATGAAAAAAAAAAAATAATTCTATAAGGGGAGTAATTATCTGTATTTAGGGCTTAAATAATATGGGGGTAGTACATAATAATAATATTTAAGCACTAAAACATATATTTGTTTTTGTTTTTAAAAATATATGATAAAAAGACGCCTCGCGGCTCGATTTATTATTTGTATGTAAAATAAATTTAGGTTTAGTTTAGTTTGGAGGCGAGCTTCGCTAGCCCCTAAAATATACAAACTAAATCTTCTCTTGTAGGCTACAAAGGAATATAAGATACTAAGTAGTATCTTAACTGATGTTGTAGAAAAGGCGGAGTGATTCTGAGGCAAGCTTCGCCCGCCTTAACAAAATATGTATTATGAAGAAATAAACCGGTAAAGAAATATTTCTTTTTTTTTTTATATACACTACCTACATATTTTGGAGGCGAGCTTCGCTTAATTTTTTTAGCCGTCCCCCCGCCCTGCAGTACTGCAGGGGGGGAAGCTAAAAAATAATTGCCTCCCAAAATATTTTTAATATTTTGGTTAAATAATAAGATAAGTCTTCATTTTCTCGCGTAGCGGAGGCTCTCCTAACAAACCCCCCGCAAGCTTGCGGGGGTTTAGAAGTGGGAGCAAAATGAATTATAATAATAACTTGTGCGCTCCTCCAAAGGCGCTCATCCACTCTTCACAATCCCCCTTCCCCCCCCTGCAGTACTGCAGGGCGGGGGGACGGGGGGATATGTGGATAAGGGTAGCGAGAAAAGTTAATTTACTACATGAGGCTAATGGAATATTGGATAGCTGACTTAATATAGCAAGGCACTTCGTTGGTTCTAATACTGATTTAGCCGTGATTCCGCCTTTTTTTTTTTTTTTTTTTTTTTTAAAAAAAAAAAAAAAAAGAAAGTCCACAAAACATTGAAAGGCTAGTGTGTTTTTTAGTAAGTCAGTCAATCACCTACGTAGGTGATCCAGAATTACGTTACCGGGGATATTCTGTTGGTCGGTTTACAGAATATCCTGGTTAGCATTGATTGTATAATCAATAAGATGTTGTAATCTTATTTTATTTTTATTTATAAGATACGTAACCATTATAATAAAAACCATTATATTATTTAATCAATTAAATAGTGAGGAGTTTGGGCTCTCTTTAAATTCAAGTAAAAGAAGTGTCGGGTTAATGTCGTCAATTTCGATTTGAACTGAAAGATGATTTTTATCAACGAATGCTAAAGATATAGGAGTTCTTTATCTAATCTTTGCGCTATTTTCTGGGTTACTTGGAACAGCATTTTCTGTTTTAATAAGAATGGAGTTAAGCGGACCTGGGGTGCAGTACATTGCAGATAATCAATTATACAATGCTATAATAACTGCACATGCGATCTTAATGATTTTCTTTATGGTTATGCCAGCATTAATAGGTGGATTTGGTAATTTCTTGTTACCATTATTAGTAGGGGGTCCTGACATGGCATTCCCAAGACTTAATAATATTAGTTTCTGACTGTTACCACCAAGTTTACTATTATTAGTATTCTCTGCATGTATAGAAGGTGGAGCAGGTACAGGATGAACAATTTATCCTCCTTTATCAGGTGTACAAAGTCATAGTGGACCTAGTGTAGATTTGGCTATCTTTGCCCTACATTTATCAGGAGTTAGTTCCTTATTAGGGTCTATTAATTTCATAACTACAATAGTAAATATGAGAACACCAGGAATTAGATTGCACAAATTAGCTTTATTTGGATGAGCTGTAGTTATTACAGCTGTATTATTATTACTATCTCTCCCCGTGTTGGCCGGTGCAATTACTATGCTATTAACAGATAGAAATTTTAATACATCATTCTTTGAAACAGCTGGTGGTGGTGATCCTATTTTATTCCAACATCTTTTCTGATTCTTCGGGCATCCTGAGGTTTACATTTTAATTATACCTGGTTTTGGTATAATAAGTACAACAATATCAGCTTATTCTAATAAATCAGTATTCGGTTATATTGGTATGGTCTACGCCATGATGTCTATTGGAATATTAGGATTTATTGTTTGAAGTCATCATATGTATACAGTTGGTTTAGACGTGGATACAAGAGCGTATTTCACAGCAGCTACATTAATTATTGCAGTTCCTACAGGAATTAAAATATTCTCATGATTAGCTACATGTTATGGAGGTTCTATTAGATTAACTCCTTCTATGTTATTTGCTTTAGGTTTTGTATTTATGTTCACAATTGGGGGATTAAGTGGAGTTGTTTTAGCGAATGCATCTTTAGATATAGCATTCCACGATACTTATTACGTAGTTGCTCATTTTCACTATGTATTAAGTATGGGTGCTGTATTTGCAATGTTTAGCGGATGATATCACTGAGTACCTAAAATATTAGGTTTAAATTATAATATGGTGTTATCTAAAGCTCAATTCTGACTTTTATTCATAGGGGTTAATTTAACATTCTTCCCTCAACATTTCTTAGGTTTACAAGGTATGCCAAGAAGAATAAGTGATTACCCTGACGCATTTTCAGGTTGAAATTTAATAAGTAGTTTTGGGTCAATCGTAAGTGTAGTAGCTTCTTGATTATTCTTATATATTGTGTATATACAACTAGTTCAAGGAGAATACGCAGGTAGATATCCATGATCAATCCCACAATTCTATACTGATAGTTTACGTGCTCTTTTAAATAGAAGTTATCCTAGTTTAGAATGATCTATAAGTAGCCCACCTAAACCTCATTCATTCGTGAGTCTTCCATTACAATCTTCATCATTTTTTTTATCATTTTTTAGATTATCATCATATGGGGAACAAAAAGAAATCAGTGGGAGGCAAAATTAATTTTCTTGAACTTTTAACTTTCATCCAATTTTTAACTCATAAACTAACTTTAACACCACCAAAACCTCACCTTTTTGTGACCTCAAATTTACAAGCATCTATTTGGAACTGACCTTCTAAATCTCGTATTACTGAAATATCTAAAGCCATCTGAATGAATATGATTAAGAAGTTTAAAATATTTATTTTTTTTGCTCTACCTACTATGTTAATAGTTAAAGGTATATATATTTGTTATGATCAGGAGATATGAACTCTGGTATTTTTTACTCAAAATTTGGTAAAAAATTTCCCTTTTTTTGGCTTAAGATTATTTAATATGATTTGAGTAGAGTCCAATTTAGGAGTAGAAGCGTCCAATTTAGGAGTAGAAGCTCCTAAAGCTTCTTCAATATTTTTAGATCTTCATCTTTGAACCTTGATGTACCTATTTGGTAGTTTAGCTAGAATTTTTGGAGAACTATATTATAGTGATTTTGAATTACCTGCGGGTGTAGGTGGTGAGTCTTGTGAAAAAAAAACACCATCTCCACGTGGACCTTTAACTTTATATAAAAAAGGTTCAGACTCAGGTGCATCAGGAGGTTCAGATTCACCTCCATCTGCAAAAGGAAATTCAGGTGCAAGCTCAGGTCCTAATCAAGACCGATTAGCACCAGAAACAGATTCAGAGGATGAAACAACACAAACAGATCAAGGTCCTAGATCCCGAGGTTATCGTAAAACAAGAACACGCTCAATGGTGCGTAGGCGTTGAATACGAGATAAACCAGACTGAGTAGAAGGTTTATGAACAAGGTCTTCCACTGAAGGAGTGGAAAACTTAGATGCTACTAAGGCAAGTCAAACTAAGTCAGCTGCAGAAAACTTAGATGCTATTAAGGCAAGTCAAACACCTAAGTCAGCTGCAGAAAACTTAGATGCTGCTGCTATTAAGGCAAGTCAAACACCTAAGTCAGCTGCAGAAAACTTAGATGCTGCTAAGGGAAGTAAAAGTAAAAGTAAGTCAGCTGTAAAAAAAGCTGCCAAAGCTGCCAAAAAATTAGCTGCCGAAAACTTAGATGCTATTAAGGCAAGTCAAACACCTAAGTCAGCTGCAGAAAACTTAGATGCTGCTGCTATTAAGGCAAGTCAAACACCTAAGTCAGCTGCAGAAAACTTAGATGCTGCTAAGGGAAGTCAAACTAAGTCAGCTCCAAAAAACTTAGCTCCTATTACGGGAAGTCAAGCACCTAAGGTTAAAGCTGCTTTGGCTGAGTTTTTGGGAATAGAAACTTCTCAATTGCAGACGACTGCAGTAGTTAGAGAACTAGCCACTAAGTTGGAAGATGATCTTCCAGGATCTCTTGATTTTGCTGATCAGGAGAATGGAAACAAAATCATTTCGATGCTAAAACTTCGTGAATTCGCTCTACAGGAAAACAATAGATATAGATCTACGATTTATAAATCTTTAGGTCAGTTTATGGATCCGGAAAGCCATAAAAATTTAAAGGAGATCCTAGATAAACTCGAGGAATCCAAGAATTTACTTATGACAGAAGGTCAAAAACATAAAAATACATTTGACAGAAATAGTCAGCAAAATACTGCTTATAATTTTAAAGGTGATATGAAAAAATATCTCGAGCTTCAAAATAAAGTTCAACATAGTCAAATGAAAAACTTTAAATTAGCGGAATCTATTATACAGAAAAATATCCAGCGTGAGTATAAATGTAAAGAACTTAAAGATTTCCTCCACCAAGAATTTCCAACTTCTTGTAGAGATTTCAATGACCAAGAAATGAAATTAAAGAAATACTTTCTAAATGCATTTAATCAGGCTAAAACTAAAAATTAGATCGAAAAAAAAATTCCTTCCTTCCCCCCTGCAGTACTGCAGGGCGGGGGTAAAATAACCTAGCCGCATTAAATCAAATCCAATCCCATCCCATCCCATCCCTCCCTAACCAGCCGCAATAAAATTTCAAATTATTTAGTAGACATTTAGAGGACTGGAGAGTTAGGAAACAAGAGGAAAGAACAGTAGCCCCTGCCCAGCCAGGAGACACTAGGAACGTATGGAAAACCTAGAAACGTAGTAATATGAACACAATCTATATGGGGTAAGCTTGCGCCCCTCACCTTAAATATTTAGTCTATATACCCGACTTAAGAAAGCTTATTTTTTAATATAGGGCTAGACTTAAGTAAGGCTTGGTTTTTTTATGCCTTACTTCGTAGGAGAAATGGAATATACGGGTAGCTTAAATTTTAAGCTTAATCAACCTAGTATGTAAACATATACTACTACGGGTATAAACTCTTCCCCCCTCGTATCCCCCCTTTAATCCCCTTTAATCCCCTTCCCCCCTGCAGTACTGCAGGGCGGGGGAGGGGGATAAGGGGGGGGATTAGGGATAAGAGTATTATACATTTCTCATTAGCTCAAAGGAAGAGCAGGATACTTCTAATATTCCGATTTTAGTTCGAATCTAAAATGAGAATTAAGTGATTAATCATTAGATAGTAAAGTCAATGATTCTTTACGAATACTACTTTAAATTTTAAAGTTTTAATATTTTATATTTTGGCACACACAATTCAATTTTTTGGCCTAGATTGCTTAATAATAAATCAATTCCAATTATTAAAAGATTCGAGGGCCCGTGGGGCCTTGAATCAACCCCGGAGGGGGGTCGATTCTTCATCTCGATCTTCTTCTTCTGCTTCTTCATCATTTAATCTAATTTTTTTTTTTTATGTTTTATTCCCTAACAATAATCTCGATTTTAGAAGTTCTTTTGGTATTAGTTCCCTCTTTATTAGCAGTAGCTTATGTGACAGTAGCGGAAAGAAAAACTATGGCAAGTATGCAAAGAAGATTGGGTCCGAATGCCGTAGGTTACCTAGGACTTTTGCAAGCATTTGCTGATGCTTTGAAACTTTTACTAAAAGAATATGTAGCACTTACACAAGCTAATATGACATTATTCTTTTTAGGTCCTGTTATTACATTAATTTTTTCTCTTTTAGGTTACGCAGTAATACCTTATGGACCGTCATTGGTTATTCAGGATGTGAATTTAGGTATATTATATATGTTGGCTGTTTCTTCTCTAGCGACCTACGGAATACTTTTAGCTGGATGAAGTGCTAATAGTAAATATGCTTTTTTAGGGTCATTAAGAAGTGCAGCCCAATTAATTAGTTATGAGTTAGTCTTAAGTTCTGCGATACTTTTAGTTATTATGTTAACTGGAAGTTTTAATCTTGGTGTGAATACTGAATCTCAAAGGGCTGTTTTATTTGTATTACCTTTATTGCCTATATTTATTATATTTTTTATTGGATCGATTGCGGAAACTAATCGTGCCCCCTTTGATTTAGCTGAGGCTACTAATATGATTTGGTCTCATTAAAGATCACAAATTGCTGGAAACTCCTTTGAGGCTAGGACAATCAGCAAGGAAGTTAACATATAATGTTAAAACCTTCAGAGACTAGACGTGATCATTTAATAGACGCCTTGCGGCTCTATTAGATAAGGTATAGTCCAAATTTGTATGTAAATACAAAATGATAAAAAAAATGAAATCATATATAAATATGAACTCTACCGTTACTACCTTAGGTGCGAACTATTTAGTTCATACAGGTTATTTTAATACTATATCTAGATTAAAAGTTTGTACAATAGCTAGTTATAGATATTATTCTACTTCAAAATCAGATTCACAATCATCTGATTTACCTCCTGTTCCTATTTTTACTATTAATAATCTAAATAATAAAGACTCTATTAAATCTTCTAGAATATTATTAAAAGACAAAGGAGGTATTTATTCTTTTATTAATACAGTCAATAATAATCAATATATCGGAAGTGCCAAGGATTTTTATTTAAGACTTAATGAACATTTGGAAAATAAGAAGTCTAATATTGCTTTACAAAAAGCATTTACTAAGTATGGCTTAGATAAATTTATATTTTGTATATATGAATATTTCACATACGAAAGCAAAATTATAAGTCATAAAGCTTTAACTGATCTAGAGACTAGTTATATTAACAGATTTAATTTTGATAATCTTTACAATTTTAAAGCTATAGCTACAAGCTCTTTAGGTTATAAACATACAGAAGAAGCAAGATTAAAGATGGTTGATTATTATAAGGATAAAAATAATCATCCTATGTTTGGTAAAACTCATACTGAAGAAGCACTAGGTTTAATTAGTAAACCAGGTGAATTAAATCCTATGTTTGGTAAAAAACATAGTGAAGCTACTAAGGCGTCTATGAGTGAAAAAAAGAATAAATATCCTTTAGGTGTAGGTATTTATGATTTAGAGGACAATTTAATTTTAAAGTTTAGTAATAATGTAGAGCTAGCTAAATATTTAGGTATTTCTAAGGTTACAGTAGGTAAGTATTTAAATTCGGGTCTTGTATATAATAAAACTTATCGGTTTAAACCTATACAAGATTAGATATGGTTGTTTTATTTTTTGGAATCAGAATTAGTTAGTGGTTTTATGACAGAACATGCAGCAGTAGTCTTTGTATTCTTTTTCTTAGCCGAGTATGGTAGTATAGTTTTAATGTGTATACTTACAAGTATTTTGTTTCTAGGAGGTTATTTATTTATAAATCTTAAAGATGTCTTTAATATTCTTGATTTTGTATATTCCAATTTATTTATATTTGAAATTAATTGAATGGTTTCTGAAAGATCTTATACAGAAGATTTCTTTAACAATTATAAATCCATATTAGAAGGATGGCTATATGGATGAATTATAGGATTAAAAAGCTCTATAATGATATTTATTTTTATATTAGGGAGAGCATCTTTCCCTAGAATACGTTATGATCAATTAATGGGTTTTTGTTGAACAGTTTTATTACCTATAATCTTTGCGTTAATAATCTTAGTGCCTTGTATTTTAGAAAGTTTTTACATTTTGCCATGAAATTTAAACCTTTTTTAATCATGAAGGGTAATGGCGTTCTTAATAAAAAATAATAATAATACCTGCCAGCATAGATATTATTGAAAAAATATTAGTTCCACCGGTTAATTCATAGTTAATGGTGTAGTCTTTTCGTGTGCTATTAGTAAATAATGAAGAAAGAATTCTTAATGTTTTTATTTGCTTTATTAATAATTCCTATTATAGGAATATTTATTATATGATCTACACAGTTTTATTCTAAAATGTATCAATATCCTTTTTATTATATGCCTTATCCTTTTAAAAAAGTGGTTATAACAGAAGGAGCAAATTCTTGTATGTTGAAAGATGGATCTTGATCACAAGTTGTATTGACAGATAGTGATGATATGTTCATACAAAACGAAACTGCCCCTAAAGTAGTTGCATTTATAATTTCTATATTGAATTTAATGGTATCATTATTAGTATATATACTATTTGATTTTAGTAATAACCAATTTCAATTTATACAAGAACACTATGATTTGAGTTTTTATGATATATATTTAGGTGTGGATGGTATTTCAATATATTTTGTTTTATTAACTACAATAATAATACCTATAGCTTTAATGTCGAATTGAAATTCGATAACAAACAATGTAAAATCATACTTAATCATAATGTTATTATTGGAAACTTTGTTATTAGCAGTCTTTTTAGTCTTAGATATACTATTATTTTATATATTTTTTGAAAGTATATTGCCTCCATTATTTATATTAATCGGTTTATTTGGATCAAGTAATAAAGTAAGAGCTAGTTTTTATATTTTTTTATATACATTTATCCTTAAGTGTAAAAGAGCCAAACACCGGGTAAGCCCTAAAGCTCTAGTAACCAAGGTTGTTAAGGAAACTTTACAACTGGCCTGATTAATGCCTCAGGGTATGGTAAAATCACTAGTTTTCATACATGAAAAGCTACTTTTAGTAGTAGATATATGGGTGATCGCGGATCTAAATCATCCTTTTAAAGCTCAATGTAAAAAAGCAGCTGCTAAGGGTGTAAAAGAGCAACGAGTAGACGGTTCTTTGAGTTCCACTCCCCCCCTACAAGTAGGGGGTTTGCGAAGAATGGAGCTCATAAGGTGTACTCTAGTCGCTGGGAAACCAGTTTTAGGGAGAAAAATTCATTATTGTCCTAGGGGTCCGGCACCTTCAAATCGAGTGAAGGTGCCAGGAGATTATATTATAATTACGCATAATAGATTCATACACTCCCAGAAGTCCACTCAAAGAGTGGATCCTTGATTTGTAACAGGATTTATAGATGCTGAGGGGTGTTTTATGATAGGGTTAACAAAAAGTGAAAAATATAGAATGGGTTATCAAGTAACAGCGATATTTAAAATTAGTTTACATAGCAAAGATTATGATTTACTATGTCAAATTAGAAATTATTTTGGTGTAGGTATAATTATTAAACATGGGGAAACTACATTACAATATCTGGTTAGGTCAATAAAAGATTTAGATGTCATTATATCTCATTTTGATGCATATCCATTGATTAGTCAAAAATGATCTGATTATAAACTTTTTAAAGAAGCAGTTGCATTAATTAAAAATAAAGAACATATAACTAAAGAAGGATTTAAAAAGATTCTTTCTTTAAAAGCTTCTATTAATTTAGGTTTATCAGATGAATTGCAATTAGTTTTTCCTAATATTACACCAGTAGCTAGACCTTTACCTGTGCTCAGCGAGAAAAAAAAGATTAAAAACTTTAATTATATAGCAGGTTTAACTAGTGGTGATGGGTGTTTTTTTATCTCTATCCGTAATTCTTCTTATACTAAATCAGGAAAATCTGTGGTATTAAAATTTCAAATTGTTCAAAATAGTAGAGATGTCGAATTAATCCAAACGTTAGTATCTACTCTTGGATGCGGTAGAGTAGAGTTATGTTTAAAGCAATCTGCTGCATATTATGTTGTAACTAAATACGAAGATATTCTGAAAAAATTCATCCCACTTTTTGACAATCATCCTATTAAAGGTGTAAGAGCTTTAGATTATTCAGATTTTAAAAAAGTAGTTCTTTTAATGAAGAATAAATCTCATTTAACTGAAGAAGGTCTAATTGAAATCCAATCTATCAAATCAAATATGAATCGAAACCGTGCAAATTAGCTAATGATAGCTAGTAATTATATAATATAATAGGCTGCCGGTTAGCCGGTATGAATTAAAGTAACCCCTAAATTAAAGATAACACATTTATTATGTGAACGTATTGGGATCCTTATTTTTATTACTGTCTATTTTAACTATGTCTTCAATAATGGGAACAACTTATTTTGACGCATTATTAAAAAGTAACTTTGATTATACTATTCAAATATTTTTATTCTGTGGTATATTTATAGCTTTTGCTGTTAAAACTCCAACTATTTTTTTAAATAATTGGTTATTGAAAGCTCACGTAGAATCACCTTTAGGTGGTAGTATAGTACTAGCAGGTATCGTTTTAAAATTAAGTTTATATGGAATATTTAGATTAATTTTACCTTTATTGCCTAAAGCTTCCTTAAATTATACTTATATAATATTTGTCATAGGTGTAATTACTATAATATATGCTAGTTTTAGTACATTAAGAACTACAGATATAAAAGAATTGATTGCATACAGTTCAGTGTCTCATGCTGCAGTATATCTAATAGGAGTATTTAGTAATACAATCCAAGGAATTGAAGGTGGTATACTCTTAGGTTTAGCACATGGCTTTACAAGCCCCGCTTTATTCTTTATTGTAGGAGGTGTGTTATATGATCGTTCCGGAACTCGCTTAATTCATTATTACAAAGGAATTGCTCAAATGGCACCTTTACTTTCTCTGCTTTTCTTTATCTTCTCCTTGGCTAATTGTGGAGTACCCCTTACATTAAATTTTGTAGGTGAATTTATGTCATTATATGGAGTATTTGAAAGATTACCCCTATTAGGTCTGCTGGCTAGTTCTTCAATTGTATTTTCCGCTGCGTATAGTATTTTCTTATTTAACAGGGTAGCTTTTGGAGGAAGCTTTTCGAAATTCTTCGAAAATAGTATTATCGATTTAACTAAAAGAGAATTCTATGCACTAATTTTTTTAGGAGTATTAGTAGTATTCTTAGGTATTTATCCATCTATTATATTAGATGGTCTTCATTACAATGTATCTAGTTTAATTTACAGTTACGGCTGTAAATTTTGCCTTGGCTAATTCGGTAGCAATCAGGTAATGACTTTCCACTCGGCCCCCCCTCCAGCGAAGCTGGAGGGGGTAGCGAGTGGAAGCATTCATGAATGCAATAAATAATATAATTTCCCTCCCCCCCCCTGCAGTACTGCAGGGCGGGGGAAAGGGTACATCCACCCCTCCGGGGTGGAATCGATTCTCGGTCAAAAATAATTAGTAGTGAAAACAAAAGTCTAGAAACGTTCGAATCGTGAGGGCCCGCCTTAAAAATAATTCGCACGTCGAATAGCCGAAAGGATAGGAGACGTGCGATAGGGGAGTTTATATTTTGATGAAAGCCGCAAGGCGTCTATTTATATCTCCCTTATAGAGATTATTCAATAAAATAAGGTCAAACTTATTATTCGGGGGACCCCGCCCCCCCTTCGGGGGGCGGGGCCCATAAGCAAAAAGAGGTGGGGCTAAAATCCTGCACCGATGGTGAAGGATTTTATCCCTTTGTTTTGGACCTGACGGGGTGGGTGACGCTTAACCGATCTCCGGTACCTGGCTATTAACTACACCTATCCCAATTAACCCTACTAATTATAACCCTACTAATTATAACAATCACCATAACCTTTCGTTATTAAATTAACGTCAATGCTTGGTAGTATTACAATATTATATTAAATTTCTTTTAAAACATGGACATAACTTTACAAAAAGCGGTAATAATAACGGTAGCTCGTATTCAATCTAATGAAATTTTAGCTTTCTTAATGCGTGATTATAGCGAATTTAGTACTGCAGATTTCGTGGCTATTTTACCTCCTATTGTTGTAGGTATTGGTTCAGCATCCATCGCTACTGCTGCCCTGCTAGTCATTTTAATGGAAATACATCGTAGAGGTCATATATCTGATCGAACGGTTCATATAGACGGTCAGCCCCTCAATGACGAAGTAGTAAATGCTTTAAATGAAGTTAATGAGACGGTGTCTACCGCTACTGACTTGGTGGATAGAACTACATCATTAGTAGAAGGACAGGGCGGGGAGATAGCTGCTAGGGAATTAGATCGAGTTAGAAATATTTTTGATTATGCTAATGATATACGTAGAAACTTAAATGAAATCCTAGCTCGTCTCCCAGAGGAAGGTATTGCTCTAAGAAATATTGATATAGATGAATTTAGAACAATAACCACTGACTTTTTAGATGCATTCGAACAATTCATGAATATTTTATAAAGGACTAATGTAGTTTTTTGAATTAATTTATTTGTATAGCCTTCGCTAAGTATACTAAGGCAAATAAGCTCTCTGCGCAAACCTCTAGGGGTAGGTTATTACAGACCCTATAAAAATAACCTATCCCTCAGAGAGAGAGTATAGCACCAAATTTGGTTTTATTCTTTGCAGTGTCCTTAATAAGTTCTAAGTAGTGTTACACATGTGAAATTAATTCCTTACAATCCAATCCATTGATTGTAATTGAAAAGATTTCACCAAAGGAAATACAAGTATGGGGTCGGTATCACTAAGATGAGCGGGGCTCATTTTGCAGCACACAGTGTAGCATTCGGGACAGTGTTAGGAGTATTCGCTTCACATAGGACGTTAAGTTTGTTAATTATAACAAACAACTGCTTGTTGTCACAGCATGTCGCTGTGCTAACATCAAAAAGTCCAGCCTCTTGTCTGGCTGATGACTGATCCTTCCGAATCATCATCATCATCATTCCACGCGTTGCCTGGAGTCAGGTCGAGTTCGTTCGTCTTGGAGTCGGGCGTTGTATGTTCATAGTGTATGACTGGGGTGGGGACCCAGCCACACACTATGTCGAATCGGGGGACCCCGGCCCCCTTCGGGGCCGGGCCCTATGTAATTTGTTAGTGGGTGACGAACTCACTCTCCGCACCCCCCCGCAAACCTGCCCCCTGCAGTACTGCAGGGGAGTGGTGTAATAAGTGGTTAAAAACATTAACTTTTTTAACTTTTTTCGCTACCCCCTCCAGCTTCGCTGGAGGGGGGGAAGAACATTGAAACTACCTTATTATATCCCTCCACTCCACTGCAGTACTGCAGGGGGATGGAGGAATCTAACTTACTTACTTATTTATTTATTTATATACAACCACTCCTGCAGCACTGCAGGAGTGTAATAACTACTTGATATAACTAACAATCCCTGCTATGTAAAAAGGCAAAGCGATTCTTTAGACATTTTTTAGAATATTCATATTAATTTCTTAAGATTCCACCACTCCGAGGGGGGTTGATTTTTAGAAGAATTAAGAGAATTCTAGTGGATTTTTATCTGATCAAGGATTAGCTAATTTCTTATATAAACTCAAACAACCACCTCCAAGGAATAAACAACTACAATTATACCCCCCTCATGCAGCAAATAATAATAGGAACTGTTGTAGGTTTAACACAGTTTAGAATTAAAAGATTGCTTGCATATAGTACAATCTCTCATCTAGTAATAATAGGAACTGTTGTAGGTTTAACACAGTTTAGAATTAAAAGATTGCTTGCATATAGTACAATCTCTCATCTAGGTTTTATTTTATTAGCTTTAAGTGTTTCCACACAAAGTGTGGAGTCCACACAAGCATTTATATTTTGGGAGGAGTGAAATTACAGGGAGATTAAAATAGTTTAATCTGTAAGAACATTAAGATGGCGATTCCACTCGGCCCCCCCTCCAGCGAAGCTGGAGGGGGTAGCGAGTGAAAGCTTTTAATAAAGTTGGATTGCCATGACCGCTTAGAGCGTTGGTCCCTATCTTCCTCAGTAGTTTACTGCTGAGGAAGGTAGAGCAGTCAGCAAAGAGGACGGACCGTAAAGCCATACATCGAGGGAATAGTAAACCCCAGCTACCCTACAGATTTTAATCTGTAGGGTAGCCTTATGGAATAGAGGAAAAAATTTTCCTAACGTAAATACCTTAATGCCTCCCAGGAGATAAGTATCATTGATGTTATCCTAGTACCTATTTTCACCTATAATCACTTGTCGCTGATAAGCTAGCGCAGGTGCGCTGGTGCCTTGACCCCGGATGGTCGTATTTTTCCTACTATTGACGAGGGTATTCAATATCTAGGAGAAATTTCGATTTCTCTAGGTAATATGAACCAGGCTTTGGCCCACTCCATTGGGTATTATCGGTTGAAAAGAGGTGTCAAAGATTCTCCTGATGTTTATCTCACCAGCCCCCTTCCCCCAACACCTTTCCCTGATATCCACTAATAAGTGGAAGTCCTTGGTTATCAACTCAATTTTGTTCGTAGCCTCTATTTTAAGATAAGCCACCCCGGAGGGGTGGAACTTATTGAGATTTTAGGAAAGGTAAAATTAGCAGTTAGCTGGATTCTCATGGAAGAAATCCGATCTTAGTTCTTTGTTGCAAGGATTTCTAGTCTTAAAGACTTCTGTACTTCGCAACCCCCTCCTTTGCAATTAAGCAAAGGAGGGGGGTAGAAGGAGTTTTATGAGTATATTACTTGTTAAACCTCCTCAACACTAATTAGCGACCCCTATTCCTCGGGTCGCTGTAAAATTAGTGAACAGAAGCCTTTGAAGGCTCCTTTCAATATTAGAACAGTAATGTGGTTATCACCAATAATATGTAAGTCAATACCCGGAGACGGCTCTGGAAGATAGATTTGAGGTCTGTGGATTTTTATAAAAGAACGTTTGATAAAATAGACAAAGGAGGATTAATTATGGTTAAAGTTATTATACCGGACAATAACTAATTTTAATTTCATATTTTTCCTGTAAGTGTCGGTAACACTTACTAGAGCCGCAAGGCGTCTATTTTATTAAACCCCTTGTCTTTTTTAGGATCTTCAGATTTTGAGTTGAAGTTAATGAGAACTCGAAGGGGTTGACCTATGTATTATCGGAGTCATGGTGCCACAGAACGATAGGGTCCCCACAACGAAGTTGTGGGGTCCCCCGATTTAGTTCGAGGAATTAGAAGGGAACCAAAGGATCATATAAGTTGCAATTTATACATTTGATGTTGAAGATCGATGTAGAAATTGTATATGAAATTGAGACTTCGAGTATTAGGTCCGGATAATACTCTACTTTCCACTCGACCCCCCCTCACCAATCTTACTTAAACTCAAATGTTGAGGATCAGCATTAGCAACTCATTTAAAATCCTTGTGATCCTTCTTGAAATCTTTCAAATATTTAAAATCATTACTTTTATCAGATGAAAAAATTTCTTGATTTTGATCACTATTTCCATTTCCATTCGTTGAAAATAATCGTGCTGCAATTTTAATGTGATATCTGGGCAAATAAAAATTAATCATAATATAAATATTTACACCCAATATCTCGATTTGGCTTTTGTGTCGAGTTTGGCGGGCCCTCATTCTATGCGTTCCTTGGGATACGGAATTCTGCATGATCCACTGCCCCGATCTACCCATCCAACTCCCGAGGCGTAGGCCGTTACCCTACGTCCCTGGTATAGGGATCGATGATCCCGTGGAGCCCAACTGGATTCACGTATCTTCTCCCATACAACTTCCACTCCGCTTCCATTGTATGAGGTAGTAAGCCTTTACGATTCTTTAATTACTTTCCATTAGCGGGTTTCATTAAAGATACCAAAAGGCTAGACCGCCTTACCTTTCCTATTTGGTGCACCGCTCCTGGCCGGGGGTTGAGAAGTAATGAGACGCCTGGCGGCTCTACTTTTCAGACGCCTCGCAAATCATAATATATCCTTTTACTAAATATAATAGAAACTAGTCTCTACTTCTATTAGAAGATTCACTTCAACATTATGCTTCCTCCGAAGGCAGGCAGGACTCCTTCGGCAGGAGGAGGAAGAAAAAAGGATAAAATTAAGGTATTCTTTAAAAGGTGTTTCCACTCTACGAGTGGAATCCACCCCGGACCCCACGAATACGGCCCACACACGAAGGTGTGTGGGGTATTCGTGGGGCCCTAGTAGTGAAGCAGCGAGGGGAGCCGAGGCTAAGAATTCATTATAACCTTTCGTTATTAAATTAACGTCAATGCTTGGTAGTATTACAATATTATGATTAATTAGTAAAAAAATGCCTCAATTAGTTCCATTTTATTTTGTTAATGAAATAACTTTTACTTTTGTAATAATAACTCTTATGGTTTATATTTTATCTAAATATATTTTACCTAGATTTGTTCGTTTATTCTTATCTCGTACTTTTATATCAAAACTTTCTGATATATCAAAAAAATAATTTGTCTTATTTTTTTTAGCTTCCCCCGTGCTGAACTGTGGGGCGGGAAAAGCTAAAAAAAATAATATGTCTTATTTTTTTTAGCTTCCCCCGTGCTTAACTGTGGGGCGGGAAAAGCTAAAAAAAATAATATGTCTTATTTTTTTTTAGCTTCCCCCGTGCTGAACTGTGGGGCGGGAAAAGCTAAAAAAAAAAAATAAGCGCCAGCGTGAAGCTAAAGCTAAAAACAAATTAGTAAACTGGGCTACTACAGTCTAAAAGGTTAAAAAATTAAAACCTTAAAAATATTTTAAGGTTTTAATTTTAAGGCTCCTTCGGAATAGGACTAAAAAAAAAAAAATTCGCTTAGCCTCCTGAAGGGGAACCCGAAGAGTAAGGAGGCTAAGCTAATTTTTTTGGAAAGAGCCTCCGAAGAGGGGTAGGAGACTACCAAAAAAAACTGATGAAGGCTCGGGGGGAGACCCGACGAATACGGCCCACACACGAAGGTGTGTGGGGTATTTGTGGGGTATTTGTCGGGTACTATTTTTGAGGTAGAGAAAATAATACAGCTCCCCTTGGCTTAATTTTTTTTATTTTTTTTTAGCTTGGTTAAGGAGGAAGACCTTGAAGAAGAGGGTGGGTAATATGTGTTAAGTAAGGCTATTTAAAATTTAATATTTAATATTTAATGTTTAATATTAAATAACCATGGATATTTAAAGGTCCTATCATTCAAGCTTAAAGTACATTATTTATGAGTACTTTAAGCTTTAATAATATATCGACAGAAGTCCTTAGCCCATTAAATCAATTTGAAATAAGAGATTTATTAAGTATAGATGCTTTAGGAAATTTACACATTTCTATAACTAATATTGGTTTTTATTTAACAATAGGAGCTTTCTTTTTCTTGGTTATAAATCTTTTAAGTATAAATTATAATAGATTAGTTAGCAATAGTTGATCTATAAGTCAAGAATCTTTATATGCTACTATTCATAGTATAGTAACAAGTCAAATAAATCCTAGAAATGGTCAAATATACTTTCCATTTATTTATACTTTATTTATTTTTATTTTAATAAACAATCTTATAGGAATGGTTAACAGGAGCCTTTGTATTTTATCATTATTTATTTCAAGCATATTTGGAATATTAGGTATACATAAACCAATATTTCAAAGACTATCATATTCTTCTCTTAATTCAAACTCTCAAGTAAATACACAAATGAACATATCTAAGGATAGCCCTAGGTATAGCTTTAACAATAAAAATACCTTCTATCTTAACCCTGATTATATTACAGGATTTGTGGATGGGGAAGGCTGTTTCTCTCTTTCACTGTTTAAAGATGATAGACGCTTAAATGGTTGACAAGTTAAACCTATATTTAGTATATCTCTTCATAAGAAGGATATTTCACTATTAGAAGCTATTCAAAGAACCTTTAAAGTAGGAAAGATTTATAAACATGGTATTGATTCTATACAATATCGTGTAAGTTCTTTAAAAAATTTACAAATAATCACAGATCATTTTGATAGTTATCCTTTAATAACACAAAAGAGAGCAGATTATCTACTATTTAAACAAGCTATAGCTTTAATAAAAAATAAAGAACATTTATCTTTAGAAGGTTTATTAAAATTAGTAGGAATAAAAGCTACATTAAATTGAGGTCTATCTGACAAATTTAAAGAAAGTTTCCCTACTGTAAAAGCAGCAGTGAGACCTTCAGTAATATACAATACTTCAGATGTTAAGGTTAAAAGCTTAAACTGAATTAGAGGATTTATAGAAGGTGAAGGATGTTTCCAAGTTATAACTCAAAATTCCCCCCCCCGAAGGGGGGGGTGGCGAAATGTTTGGTTAAGATTTTCACTAACTCAGCATATTAAAGATGAAGAGTTATTGAAGGATATAGCTATTTATCTAAATATGGGTAGATATTACAAATCACCAACACGTAATGAAGGTCAATACTTAATAACAATATTTTCAGATATAAATAATAAGCTAATACCTTTCTTAAAAGAGTACCCATTATTGGGAGTTAAACAGGAAGATTTCTTAGATTTTGTAAAGATAGCCAAACTAATAGAATCTAAAACTCATTTAACTGATGAAGGATTAGATACAATAAAGCTAATTCAAAGTAATATGAATAGCAAAAGAATAATAAAAGAAGAATAGATAAAAGTTTAGATAATTGGTAATATCAAAAATAAATAACAATAAAATACAATAAATTTCACTATGTGCTGGGAACTTCTAATGCCTTTAGGTACCAAATAATGGTAAAAATCTTAAAGGATGAAACAATGAATAATCAGCAGGAAATAAAAATAACAAGCCATGTTATGAGTAAGATCCTCAGAGACTACAAGTGAAAAATTACTTAACACTGTTTTACAATAACAATTAAGTAATTAAGATATAGTCCACCACGGTAAGTCTATAAGACTTACTCTGCTGTCCTTATAGTTTCGCAAGTACAAGCCATTTTGTAGTGACATTTGCTCTTAGTTTCACTATAGTTTTAGGAGCAACTATTTTAGGTTTCCAAAAACATGGATTAGAATTTTTCTCTCTATTAGTTCCAGCAGGTTGTCCTTTAGCCCTTCTTCCTCTGTTAGTTTTAATTGAATTCATTTCTTATTTAGCAAGAAATATATCTTTAGGATTAAGATTAGCAGCTAACATCTTATCAGGTCATATGTTGTTACATATTTTAGCAGGATTTACTTACAATATAATGACAAGCGGTATTATCTTCTTCTTTTTAGGTTTAATACCTTTAGCTTTTATTATAGCTTTCTCAGGATTAGAGTTAGGAATTGCCTTCATCCAAGCTCAAGTTTTTGTAGTTTTAACTAGCGGATACATTAAAGACGCATTGGATCTACATTAGAACAGTCCTGTGCAGTCCTTTAACAAAATTACGCTGCTTTAGGTGACACCTGAAAGCGGTCCACCCTCCTCTTACGTATCCGAAGGATACTAAAGGTCCCCAATATCAAGTTAAAGTCACATATGCAATCAAATAGTTAAACGTCTCGTTGTAACTTGATAAGATTACTCTATTCGAGGTCTCTTATAGCAAATAGAGAGAGGAATGCCCACTCGCAAACGGGTTCGGTACTTAAAATGAACAGAGATACGCAAGTTCGCATCTGAAAAAGTGGACGGAGAAGGAACTTATGCCACTCTACCGAGTGGTTGTAGCAAATGCAGAATCGACCCGCTATAGGTTTAACTTCTCCTAGGATGTAGTTTGGGAGGCACGCCCAAACTATAAAAGTGCTAAGGGGTAGGAAGGTTCGAATCCTGAGTTCCCACCACCATGGGTGGCGTGCCTCGAGAAGGGGGCGTGCCTCTGGATAGCTTGCGCTTATTTTTTTTTTTAGCCGTCCCCCCGCCCTGCAGTACTGCAGGGGGGGGAAGCTAAAAAAAATTAAAGAGGTGGCCAGAGGCTAAAAAAAAAAATGCTAGCTTTAGCTAAAAAAAAAATAACCGATAAACCAAATTTTTAATAGCATATATAGACGACTAATTTAATTATATTAGTCTGAGCGGAGCTAAGCTGTGCGGATTAGGATTAGGATTAATCCTAATCGTACTTAATGATTATCTTTAATAATATGAAATAAATATGAATATTTATTTCACCATGTAACATTAATAATGTTAATGTGTGATTTAATTTGGTACGTATCACGTAAGGGGAATGATGGATGATACATTATGCTATGTAATGATGTAATGTAATGTAATGTAATGTTATATCCACTATGTACTGCAAATGTAATCATCTGATAGATAATATAAAATGTAACTTAATGTAACTTAACTTAATGTAATGTAATGTAACTTAATGTAACTTAATGTTATGTAACTGTAATGTAATATTTTGTAATGTAACTGTAATGTAACTTAATATAATGTAACTGTAATGTAATATAATGTACAGTAATGTAACTGTAATGTAATGTTACATTACATGTAATGTAATGTAATGTATTGTAATGTAATCTTTATATGTAATGTACTAAAGATTACGATAGCTAGCCAGTTATATACTGGCTAGCTATCGTATGATTATTGTAGCCATTAGGGATAGCCTAATGGCTACTTGATTATCATTAGATATACTGCAACAGCAGTAAATACACTGTTGTCGGGAGCCTCAGTGGTATTTGCTGCTTTGCGGTGGTGGAATTGAAGAGGTTACTAGATTCTAGTTAATTTTTGATTCCACCATTGTATATATAATGATACAAGTAGCTAAAATAATAGGAACAGGGCTAGCTACCACAGGTTTAATCGGAGCTGGTATAGGTATTGGAGTTGTATTTGGCTCATTAATAATAGGGGTTTCAAGAAACCCTTCGTTAAAAAGTCAATTATTTGCATATGCAATTTTAGGTTTTGCTTTCTCGGAAGCGACAGGATTATTTGCTTTGATGATGGCTTTTTTACTTCTTTATGTTGCATAGTAATGATAGAGATTAGGAATAAAATGATGTATGGCTGCTTAAATAAAAAATATGGCTGCTCTTCCTGCTTAGCTAGCTAGCTAGCTTCGAGGGACCCCACGAATACGGCCCACACACGAAGGTGTGTGGGGTATTCGTGGGGGGCCCCCTCCTACTTCCTGCCTACGAAGTCTAGGCAGGCAGGAAGCAGCCTTAATAATTTAGCTAGCCATAATATCGCGACCACCCTCCTCCACTCAACCCCCCCCTTGGCGGCCCCCATCTTTCCCCCGCCCTGCAATACTGCAGGGGGGCATAATTAAATGTGATGGGGACCTTGAGCAAAGGAGGGGGTACGCGAGTGGAGGAGGGTGGTACTTTTTTGGGAGGGAAGCTGAGCGAAGCTGAGCGAAGCTGAGCGAAGTGAGCGAAGTGTGCGAAGCTGAGCGAAGGTAATTCATTTTTTTGGGCCCCCGCCCCGAAGGGGGCGGGGTCCCCCGAAAAAACAAAGGACGCTAGCGTAGCCTAACCTTATGAGCAGCAGGCTATAAAAACCCATTAGGCACAGGGTATACTTCGTTAGTGGATAAGAATTAGCCTAGCCTTAATATACAATACAGTTTAATGTTATATTTAAATTCTATATTTTATGAAAAGATATAATATATTTATTATTATGGTTTAATATTCAATATAGAATATTCTATTTCTTTTTTTATGGGATTATTATTTAATAATTTAATTATGAATTTTGATGCTCCAAGCCCATGAGGTATCTATTTTCAAGATAGTGCTACTCCTCAGATGGAAGGTTTAGTTGAATTACATGACAATATTATGTACTATCTGGTGGTAATACTATTTGGTGTAGGATGAATCTTATTATCTATAATAAGAAATTATATCAGTACAAAATCACCAATTTCACATAAATATTTAAATCACGGTACATTAATCGAATTAATATGAACTATTACTCCAGCAGTAATATTAATATTAATTGCTTTCCCTTCATTTAAGTTGCTATATTTAATGGATGAAGTTAGTGATCCTTCAATGTCAGTTTTAGCAGAGGGGCACCAATGATATTGAAGTTACCAATATCCTGATTTCTTAGATTCAAATGATGAATTTATAGAATTTGATTCATATATAGTACCGGAATCCGATTTGGAAGAAGGAGCACTAAGAATGTTAGAGGTGGATAATAGAGTTATCCTTCCTGAACTAACACACGTTAGATTTATCATCACTGCAGGTGATGTGATACATAGCTTCGCTGTTCCATCTTTAGGTGTTAAATGTGATGCTTATCCTGGGAGATTAAATCAAGTATCTGTTTTTATTAACAGAGAAGGAGTATTCTATGGTCAATGCTCTGAAATCTGTGGTATATTACACAGTTCTATGCCTATAGTTATAGAGTCAGTATCTCTAGAAAAATTCCTTACTTGATTAGAAGAACAGTAAGACGATAAAATAGTTTTTGGCTAAATAAAGGAACTCGGGGGACCCCACGAATACGGCCCACACACGAAGGTGTGTGGGGTATTCGTGGGGCCCTATGTATTTGAGTATGAAGCCATCTAGTGGTTATCTCTCCCCCCCTCCCCGCAGGTTTGCGGGGGGGGAGCGAGGGGGTAGCGATAAAAAGTTTCTAATATGAAGAGGATGACTTATGGAATTAACTCCACTCCCCCCCCCCTTAAGGGGGGGAGTGGAGTGGAACGGAATTAACTCCACTCGCTCCCCCCCCCGCAGGTTTGCGGGGGGGAGCGAGTGGAGTGGAACATCCGGGAGGTGGTGGGTTATATTATAAACAATATTCGGGGGACCCCGCCCCCTTCGGGGGCGGGGGGCCCATTAACTGGAAAGCACCCCCCCCTTAAGGGGGGTGCTTTTAATTATTATTATTTTTATAGGTTAATTAGGTTTAAAAGGCTACCCGCCCCCCCCCCTGCAGTACTGCAGGGCGGGGAAGGGTTAAAATAACAAGCAAGTTCCTGAAGTCTGGCGTAGCCTAGCGGAAGGAACCTTGCTTAAATCCAAAAACCTTTTAAAGAGTTACCAAGACTGAACCGGGGGCTAGCCCCCGATTAGGTAATTAATAAGTTTATGTATATCTAGTAAGGGTATAACTCTAATCCCCCTGCAGTACTGCAGGGTGGTGAAGGGGAGGGGCCGGCAGCGGAGCATGTGTATAAACCTACGAACTTAAATCGGGGGACCCCACAACTTCGTTGTGGGGACCCTTTTAATAGATCGATTTCATCGAATAAAGATTTAAGTTCTAGGTTCAGTTTATGGTAGTCATCCATTACTAGCCCCTGCAGTACTGCAGGGGAAAGGTGGTATTTAAATATTTTCTCCCCCCTGCAGTACTGCAGGGCGGGTGAAAGGTTTCCCTTAATTTTCGGGGGACCCCGCCCCCTTCGGGGGCGGGGCCCATTAACTGGAAAGCACCCCCCCCCGCCCCTGCAGTACTGCAGGAGGAGAGGGGTGCTTTATTTGGGTTAAAGATATTTGTAGTTCTAAATAAATATGATAAAAGTATTTTATATACTTTTATCATATCGGTGGGGTACCCTTCAAGGGGGGGGCTAGGCCCCCGTTAAAAAAGGTAAAATTATACATTTTTATACTTTTATCGTAAAAAAAATAAATAAATATGATAAAAGTATTTTATATACTTTTATCATATCGGGGGTGGTTACCCTTCTACACCCCTGCAGTACTGCAGGAGTGGGTATAATAATTTGTTGATTCCTGGTGTGGGTGTTTCCGCGTTCTTCCCCCCCTCCAGCGAAGCTGGAGGGGGTAGCGAAAAAAGTTAATCCTTTCGGTTGAGGATAAAATAATGGGCCCGCCCCCGAAGGGGGCGGGGTCCCCCGAAAATGACTCATTGAATAAAGATTGTTTGATGTTGGAGCCGCAAGGCGTCTTAGACGTAAACCACCCCTCCGGGGTGGATACATGCACTGGAGCGGTACTAAGTTCAAATGACAGTGCCTTGGAAGTTAAAAAGAATGAAAGTAAAGGTATATTGTCTTGAAAAACCAGGGGTCAATTGGGGTTTGATGAGAAAGTTGGATTAAAGGCAATGACAGGGTTTCAAGGCCGTTATTTAGAGAGGGAATTCTTAGTTTATGAGTTTAGGAAAAGGATTTAAAGTATTGATGGGATTAAAAGATTTGAGTATATTGAAAATGGTTTACGTAAAGCTATAGATATTTATGAAAAAGGGGGTCATGTGCTACCTAGTTATCGTGATAAGAGTTTTAGTATAGAGTACGACAATAAGCGTCGTGTTGTTAGTCAATGATCTATAAGTAGTACTATGTATGATACAGTGCCTTGGTGTACGATAAATGATTATGGGCCCCCCGCCCCGAAGGGGGCGGGGTCCCCCGAAAAATAAGGATACTAAAAGAAACGGTAAATACGCCTGTATTTGTAAAAGGAGCGTACGCTGTAGGGGGTGGAAAAGGTTATAAAAGTACTATAGAAACCACCCCTCCGGGGTGGATGCATTCATTAAAGCAGCTTTCTCCGATAGTGAACGTTTTGGTATACCTGAAAATGAGTTTAAAACTTATAATTCCACTCCACTCCCCCCCCCCTTAAGGGGGGGGGAGTGGATTTTAGACGCCTTGCGGCTCTGACCAAGCAAAGAAAGTAAAACTTACAAAAACTAGTATTTCGGGGGACCCCGCTTCGGGGGCGGGGGCCCAAGTTAAAATGTCGTAAAACGATATCGAGAACGGTACCTCGGACAAAAGAAACAGAAGGATTTATAGAGTATGTAAAGAAACGAATAAGTACATTCGATAGTGATCGTTTCTTTAAGAAACGTAATAACGATGAAGATTAAAATGCCTCTTTAAGTATAAGTTTTATCTGATAGAAATATTTAACGCCCTGATCAATAATATACTGAGTAACAGTTCAATTCGTATTTTTAAGTAGATTAGAGCCGCAAGGCGTCTGTGAATTAAATGTAAATGTAAGCTATTTTTTGATAAAATTGTTAGAGGTGTATAAGCGCTCGTTTAGTTTGCTTTGCTTTGTGTGTAAAAAAGTCCACATTTTTTAGATACGAAAAAATGTGGTAAAAAACCGGATTCCACCCCGGAGGGGTGGACGGTAACTGTGACAATTATAGACATGCGGGTGTGTGGGACCATGACATTACGTCAGGTTAACGAAGTATCAGTAAAAATAATAATAGTATGTTTAAATATTATAATGTATGTGTGGTAGTAGTAATAATAATATTATTAAATATTTAATTATTTTTAACTTCGGGAATTTTTAATTATCAAATAAGAATATGAAGGATGCAACGGTTTATTAGTGTAAGAAATATTTTATTATTTTAAAATTAAAAAACAGTATGTTTACAACCTGTGAGGTATCTCACAGGTGTGTTGTTGTTGTTGTTGTAGTTGTTGTTGCTTATAAGTACTAAGTGCTAACTGCTGCCTACTTAAATAGTTTGGTAAAGTATTTATCCTCACATCGTAAGGTGTGGGTAGGATTAAAGTTTGAGTATTGGGCGGATATCCTCGCAACGTTATTTATAATCCATGTGACGAATACCCAACTCTCAAGGCATGGGTACCTGATAGAGTGGGCCTATTTGTGCTTAGTAGGCATCGGCGTGAGTCTAAATCGCAACCCCCTCCTTTCCCCCTGCAGTACTGCAGGGGGGTGGGGAAGGGGAGGGGGAAGAGGAGGGGGGATTTGCCTTTTTCGTTCCCCCGCCCTGCAGTACTGCAGGGGGGGGTGTAATAGAAATATTATATAAGTGCTAAGAGGTAGGACGGTTCGAATCCGGAGGCTAAGAATATTTAAATTTAAATCCCCCCCTCCTCTTACGTATCCGAAGGGAGGCACGCCCCTCAAGGCCCGAGGGGTGGAGGAGGGGGTAGCGAGGAGGGGTAAGGCTCCGCCTCAGCGAGGCTAAATTATTATGATATTTGTTTACGTCATAATTGGATCTTAGTCATAATTAAGTGCCGAGGTTGGGCCACTTAATACAAAGCAAAAAGGTCTGTTAGTCTTAATTGGTAGAGCATAGTGCTACGGACACTAGTATATGAGTTCGAATCTCATACAGGCTTATAGTAGACAAAAAACCGAAGCTGGAGGGATGGTTATTAGTTCTAAGAAGATTAATAAAAGTGCAGATTAATGTTAAAAACAATTAACATGTCTGTTAATATTTTAGGGCCCCCACGAATACGAAGTATTCGTGGGGTCCCCCGATAGTTTTTATTCCCCCTCCATATTTTTTAAAAAAAAAAATATGGAGGGGTAGCGAGAATGTAAAAAAGTTTTTGTAGAATTGTTAGAAGACTGATTGGTGGTTAGTGGTTATTTATAAAAATGCAGATTAGAAAGTCCACATTTGTAAAAAACCTCAAAATTTCGGGGGACCCCGCCCCTTCCCCCCTGCAGTACTGCAGGGCGGGGAAGGGGGCGGGGGCCCAAAAAACTGTGTTTTTTATCAAAATGTGGACACTTTTGTTGACTCATGCGGGTGGGGTGGGGTTTTCTGATGGGTAGGATTAGCGTTCTTAGCTTATGTTCTTTAGCTTTTAAAAAAAACAAAAAAAAACAACAAAACCCCCTTCCCCGCCTGCAGTACTGCAGGGGGGGGCGGGAAAAAAATATAAAAATAATTAGTAGTGGATGATATAACATATAATGATATAAATGAGGACATCAGGTTATGTCAATGATAATAAGGTGTATTATAAAAAATCATAGCCTTATGAGTCGTAGGGTAGCACTTTAGATTATATATGATCGGGTGGGTGGGATATAGTAACAGTTCTTAATTGATTGTGCTAGTTACTAAAAGTATCCTAACAACGACATCACAACCGACTCATATGTTGTTAGGAGAGGGAATAAAAAGCAGGAAATAACAGTATACGGAGCGGGTTATCACTAAGATGAGCGGGGCAGGGGCTCATTTTGCCTATGAGAACAAAAAAAAACGAATACAAAATTATACAACAATA